>NC_134911.1:6601099-6904130 GCF_051014615.1 Bombus vancouverensis nearcticus
AATCACTACGTGTGTATATAAATTCCTAAGCTCGCGCGACCGCGGCTGATTTGCGTCAATCAACGTCAATGAAAAATGAGGTGATCCACAGCTAAAATTGTGGAACCTACGTGACGCTCGATTTCTCGATTAAAATTCGATTCAGATGTAATGCATGCGTTGATAATTGGTTGTTATGCAAACCTCGAGATGCAAGATGGCAGCAGGAGAAGGTATTGAGTTTCGAGCTTCGAGTCTCGACTCGGGTCTGATAATAAATAGAGACTGCAGGTTTTTATGCATTTATAGAAAATTTGAAGATACAAAAGTGCACAGAACGCGCATAATATGAAAAAATATATGAAGTATCCAAAGTATAGTGCTTTCTACAATATTTAGTAGACAAAACGATTTTCTACGTAGGTTCTACATATTTTCTTAATTACGTACATTGTTTACAATGTGAATTTGTATAAAAATCTGCGGTCTACTAATAAGGAATTGAGATAAATGTGAGACATGCACGAGATTCGTATCGAAATCATGTTTCGCGCGAACGAGGAACGGGTGTTGTCGTACGAAATAAAAAGTTTGACGGTGAAGGGACTATTACTCGAGACTCTTGACACGCGAGAGCGCGCGTCCATCTCGACGATACAATGTATCGTCACTCGTCACAGTTTTTCTACTACCACGCCTCTCTTCCTCGTACAAGGGCAAACTACTCGCTTTACGAAGGTGGTAGGCCTTGGTCTAACCGCGGGTCGACGAATAGCAGCGCCCCTACCCAAACGATAGCGAATCGTCGGATGCACACGTCCGCTAAAAGTCAGCAACGCCGGAGGCAGTCGGACGCGATACTCGCGATTTACCTACTTTAAAAGCGTACATCGGCTCGCTAAATTTCTTTACTGCACAACGGCCACGTTGTCCTCGTGGCTGCGGCCAATTAGCCGCGAAACGTGTAGCGAGAATCGCGGTGAGTGTGCAGCCACTTCGAGAGGGTCCGACCAATGAGGAGAGAAAAGGATAGAAAAAGAGAAGAGGAGATTACGCCGCACGTGAATAAGATCCATTTACGCGAGACCTTAGGGAATCTTTAACCATGCATTCAGTTATTCCCTCGTCTTATGAAGTTCGAAAGAAGTTGGAGAGGGGTCGATACATCTGTCACGTACCCTAATCTCTTCGCGTAGAATCGTATATTTTTATAAATCTAGTTATTCAAATTGGCTGTAATTATATTTAGAGGAACTATGAGATAAATTCTGTTTGCGAGAATTAATTGAAATAATCTTTAAGAACGCATCTACGTATTACCTTGTCTCGTGAAATTCGAAAAAAGGAAGCCACGCGTCTGTTATGCACTCCAACCTCTCCGTGCGTAATCATATGTTTCTATGATTCTAAAAAATTTATTTAGGTTACTAATAATTTTTATATTTATTATATGTAGAGAAATCATAAAATAAATTCTACCACGAGAATCGATTGAAATAACACAAAGAAACTGTTCTCCCGGAAGTCGTTCGGTAGGACACCGAGTACCAAACACGGTTTCTCGGTAAACACGCCGGTAGATTTCAAGGTGACCTTCGTTTCCTTTTCTTCGCTGGAATGTCGGGATTTTTTGTGTCTCGAGTGCAATAACAGTCATCGAGACGAGCTAGACAGGCTATACAGCGAGTTGTTATCAAGGTTGTGCATGAGAGCTCGTAAATCGATTTGTAAATTAACGATGCTGTCCGTAATGACACAAAATGCCGACAGTTTCGTGCACGCACCAAATACAAACATCCATTGGCGTATTAACGACCCGTCGAACGCGTACCCACCCGACTTCCGGAGAGCAGCAAGAACGACGGACATGTAACGTCAATTCATATCAGAGGCCGGATGTGCGCAGGTCTTCACCGCGTACCCTCAATTACCCCGGGGACCCACCATAAACTTAAACTTTTAATTTATTATTTTTGTAAGTGTTATCTGTTTATGGATGGTCCTTGAAACAGTCCTTAGGTTATTATACGTCCTTACTAATTACGGGGAAAGCAGGTAGTTACCTAATGAGAAAGACCCAATAGGTGACTAACGAAAAAGCTAGTTCTTTCCATAAACAATATCACCTACTAGCCACATTGGTAGGAGGCTTCCTCCTGCTATTTTCATTTATTAACGTGGCCTATTGGCATCGTGGATCGTTACCCTCACTTTTCCTAACGAAAGGTGCGAACAGCGAATCCGCGTTGTTAATTAAAAAAGGCACACCCACACCGAGCTTTCCTCCGTAATGAGACGAGAACACCTAGATAGAAAAGTACTAAGCCTACGAATAGTTTTTTTTTAATTGTTCTTTTTTATTTATTTATTTACATTTTACAATTTGTCCAGTAAGACATTTGGTAAAATATTATAGCTTAGTGGTATAATAATATAACATGTGGGTGGCTACCCCCAGTGGGATACCATCTTCGAATTTGATTGATTTATTTCTTTAGTGTGGTGAGTGTTTGTTTGCTGGGTTATGTCCTTTATGAGATCTATTGGGTGTTTCCTTTTTAATCTTCTTTTTATGTTTGATGCGCCGACCGGCCTACGAATAGTGAACATCTCTCCAATCAGTCTCGATTATAGTAAACCTGTGCTGTGTTAGTAAATAAAGTTAGTTAGAAAATAAAGACAGTAGTTGTGTTACGACTCAACCTTCTTGTTTTATCATCTAACCTTCAAGTTTACGTGACAGACACGCGTACCTAACGTTTCAATAACCTCGGACAAGGGAAAAAAAGCCTAACCTACCGACGTCGCGATCTCCGTACATGTTTCGACCTCACGCCGAGTTCCGACCTTTTCCGCGTCGACCGCTCGTTTCGCTTTAATTATCCATCTCTCCCGTTTGCTTAGTCCCGATAAATTCTCGATCAACAACCCTCACTAGCGCCCCAGGCGGCATTCAGGCAGGTCCTACTCTCTAGAGTCGGCGAGATGTTCTTCCATCTCTCTCTTTTTCGCTACGATCCTGTCGCGTATCTGGAATGCTCGTGTGAGGTCGCAGCGAGCGCATTAAGCCGCGTCCGTGCATGAAACCCATCGTCGTCGTCCGGCGTCGCCAAGCCGGCAATAAAGACTAATTGAGATTAGCGCCGGCCGTGCTACGTTAAGCAGGTGGCCGCAGGGGAAAAAGAAAGCGGAGGAAAAGAGGAAGTACATGTAGACATAGAATGTAGCCAATCAAGTTCGATACTGTGGTTCACATATAGCGGGCTGAAAATTATAGTGGTGCAAGTCAAGTATAGTCACACACGTATTTCAATTTTGCGAGTATCATGCCCTTAGTTTCATAGTTAATTAAGCTGCAATGTCTCTCTCTCTCTCTCTTTCTCTCTCTGATACGTTCTCGTGACTTGAAGAAATACAATGAATTTCTTGTAATAATAAAGATAGAACACTATTTTATGATTTTAGATAACCATATATCTAAAGCATGATGGACACGGAAGGTTCCAATGAACGACTTAATTTATACAAATACATCGTCTGCAAATTGAGTAACTTACGTTCGATAACTTACGTTCACAAGGAATTGATACGATTTAAAATAAGAAAATGAGGAAGATGATTACCTTGATTAATTAAAATAAGGAGATTAGCGACACAGAGGCGTGGTTAGTAGTAGCGATTCGAATGCCATCTATGTACTGTTTAGATGATATTTTACATTCTGTATTTAACAGAATAACATCATAAAGGATATAACCTAGCAAACACGAAGATGGTACCCCGCTGGAGATAGCCACCCACATAATAATCAAACAGCCAAAAAATTCTTTGGACCAAATGTCCAAATCGGACAAATTGTGAATGTAAACAATAAAAAAAAAAACAGAATAACGTCAAGTTATATCCAAGAGATATATTTTCTCCCTGTTACCCAGCTATACCGAAAGGAAGCCCAACAGGAAATTTGAAAGGAAGATTTATGCATCTCTACTGACCTGCCACCTTGTGTAGGTGTTGAAGGACTAACCTTTTCACAGTTTATTTTTCAAACAGTTTTCCTAACACCTAATCGCACTAAAGTTTGCACTAAGATCCAAACACAAAGAGGTAAGGCGCCTGCTACCGAATCGCGTGTCCAAAAACGGCTGGAAATCCATACAGAAATTATCAGGGTCGACAGGTAGTCGTGTACTTAGCCTTGCGGCCACCAGAAATCAATCAAGGCAGGTCAGGCAGGTACATACAGGTGTGTAACAGCTGAGTCCCCAAGGGTCTCGGAATTTCCCCTTTTATTCTACAAATTGGGACCGACAACAGTATTTACAGCTAGTTCAGTTTTATTTCCTTCTCTTCTAAACGGTCGAAACGTGCTTCCAAGACATTTTCTTCTACCGCCTGCATCCATACAATTACTTTGTACTGTTATCTTAATTGCGTCTGAGATTTAAAGGAAACTAAACCTAAAGACAAACTCTATTTATGGTCGAAGCTTCCTGTACGGATTTTCTCCGCAATACGTTGCCCTTCGGCGACGGAAATCGACTGGATTTTCGTGGAAGACAAACTCTATTACCATGTACTTCACGCGCATATCGCTAGTATCGCAAAATCAATTGGAAGAGTACGCGAAATCCCCTATGATTCATATCTAAATAAACATATTAAGAGGAATAAAATCACTATGGCTATAATAAACAACAGAGTATATAAGTATAGATTATGGAACATTTAAATTTGGAAAAAGGAACAGTTGAAGAGTAATTTCCAAAATGGAATACATAGCATATTTATATTGCTTCAATAAGTTCCAATGGTGACAAAAGAAGCTATAATAATCCAATATTCTTTATAAAAATTACTACATTTCTGAACATACGATCCTTTTGTTACACTCGCAATTCGATTAAAATCGAATCCTTCGGCGAATGCGCGCGCAGTAACATTCCATTACAATCGAATATCGCAACGTAGAGGTTAAGTCAGATTTATACAAAACCAAGGCGCCTAAGATACACACTATGCTGGTGGTAATGATCGGTTAATTTGCTCCACGACGAGATATCGTTGCTCCCGTTTTTATTGTTGTCACGATAACCGAATAAAGTGCTGCAATGTGATGTCACTGGCGATAAAGCGGTATCTAGAGGTACTCGATTGTCTCGTTCCCGTCGCCTCGGTTCTTGCAATACATAAAATCGACGGTTTTCGCGTTCTATTTAGACCAAGCGATGAAATACAGTTTTCGAGGTGGCGGATTCTATACGGTGTACGGGCAACGTAGCTAGATAAGGCAGTAGCCGCGGAACAGGTACGAAACGAGAGTAACAGAGCCTTTAGAAGGTACGACAAGGATAGAAACAGGACAGAAAGAGAGGCTGCAGACGATACTGGACACTGCTAGATCCTTATAAAGGAGAAGAACGAACCACTTAGATCTCTCTTTGCGACGATCCACGGGCTAACGCGACTGGATACCAAGTTTCGTGTTGTAGATCGCGTTAAGCTGTGTACAGAACGGCGGAATGAAAGTTGTCCAACTATGCTTGTCCATATCACTTCATGACATTTATTTTTAAAAGAAATATATGAATCTGAAATCATATTTTTAATAAACAAACACAATGATTTTTATTTCTGTAATTTTATAAATATCATATATAGTAATTTTACTGATAATATGTAGACACAAGATAAAGATATAGATGAAAATCAACTTTTATTTTTAATAATTAGGGATAACACCTTCTCTATTATTCTTGTAGATATTCTATATTATTTTCATAAGAAAATTTAGAATGTTGTAATAATATTTACAAATAAAATATTGTTTTAGGAAAAAGAGATTATGAATCATTAGCGTTACTCGTTTTTAGAATCTGATTGCCTCTAGAACTTGCTGATATAGAACTGACGTAGGAAGTCTATTTAATGTGTATACATACTGGCTTTGTTTCCTTAGAACACTTCAAGAGTCTCCATAGTGTAGCTTAGCTTATTTGACCGTCGTATTCATAGCATAAGTTTCTCAACTTTTGATTATTACGAAATTAACAAGACTATTGCTATTTTTGTACAGACTATAATACGCACGATTAATTCAAAAATATTATATGGATATCTTATAAAATATTTTTTTACATATTGTGCAAAATGAATTATAAATGCAGTATATAGAAACATTTCGAGCTCACCAAGTAAAAATAACCAAGATTATGTATTGCAACAAAGATTTAGCTTCTTTTATCACGGAAAGACAAAGTGAGAACTTTGGAATTGTCCCTGTCGGTTTATTAAAAATTAACACCACGTATTCACGAGGCGACCTTGTTCTACGTAGATGCTCCCAGCGAAGGCTCGAGAGATACGCTTTACAATCGAAACTGCAAAAACATTGCGCAATTATGCGACAAACACCACGTAATAACAAATAGAATTCCGCAATTGAGTGTGATGTTTCCAATGGTGTGCCTTTGCGGCAAGCAGCAAACGTCTATAAAGAATCTCACGGACTTCGGTACATTATTCCCGGCATGTGCGTCGTCTTATCGTAATACGAAAGTAAAAGCAAATACAGCATAGTTGGTCGGGCGGATTCTCAAACTAATTTTAATTGAAAAACATCGTATCAATACGAGCCCCATTTCTAGATAGTTATCGATACACATAAAGATCTCGAAACGCTTAAGTCAACAAATAGTAAGAATTACACTAAAATGTTCTTTAAAAACTATTTCTCAATGCTTCCATCTAAATATACAGATGTTATATCAGTTTATAGGTTATACATAAATTTTCTTAATAGGAAGAAATGAGATACGATAGGATCCCATTCGTCTGAATTTTATTTGAACGGTGGGGGAAAAATGAGAAATGTCCAGTTTTAGTGATTTTATGCGTACATTGTACATACAGTGTGTCTAGTTTGGGCGATAACTAGGATTAACTGAATTAGTAAACATGTATTGTGCTGAGATATCTACGTATGAATGGTAAAACGAAATGTGAAATGAAAAATTAGAAACACCCTCGGTCATATTTTCACTATTTTTGATCGGTATACTATTTACACTATTTCCGACTACGAACATTTATATCAGTCCATATAATATTTTTATAAACATAACTAAAATATGTTTTATATATTTTTGCATTTTACACGTATTTTTGTGCCAATTTTAAATATTCTTTTATGCACTATTGTATTCTATCCATTATATGAGCCGAATTTATATGGTCGAAGATGGTATCCCACTGGAGGTAGCCATCCACATGCTATATTGCTATATCACTAAGCTATAATATTTTACCAAATGTCCTACTGGACAAATTGTAAAATGTAAATAAATAAATAATAATTAAAAAAAAAAGAATTTATATGGTATTCCATCGTAATGATTTTTTAAAAGGCTCTGACACAATGATACTTCTGGTAGCATGCACACTCTCACGTAAAAGATCAGAATGCCAACATTGTCCCCATTTCACTTGGATTCTGATCATGTACGCGCGAATATCAAAATTGTCTTGTGTTTCCATTCAGATACATGCTTCTCAAACAATTTTATGATTGTTCGTGAAGCAACGTATGCCTTAAAAATAATTTAATTAACGTTGTTAGAATGGTCTATTATTGAACATAAACAGCAGAGCATTAGATTGAAGAAAAGAAAATTTCTTGGATATAAGCTATTTTCAAAAATCTTCATGTTGAACGCTCTATATTCATATTGTCCGATGAAATCGCTTTAGTTACCATCGATATCTAAACGAGATTTTCCCTAGTAACTTGCACACGATTTCTCATACTCTTTCTAACTCTTACGAGTTTCGGGTCAACGTATAGTTCAGAAGTTGTTCAACTCGAACGTAAATCGCTGTCGGTATGTGGGTGCAGTTAAACGGGTTATCGGCTGTTCAGATATATGTGCAATCTGAACGATGGGACAGAAAAGAAAATTACTATATATAGACAGAGCTATGGTTCGATCCGACTTAACCAAGTCGATACACGAAACGCGTTGTCGCAAAAATGTCAACGCGACGAGCACCGTATCATTACCTAAAGTATATGTTTACATGGTCGCGCTATAACCGGCATATTTATGCTTCGTACTTCATATCCACGATGACAAACAACGACGCGATCATCCACCGCGCACGCATACTTTTATTACGCATACTTATCTTACTACCATATATTCTAATATATGTTCGATCGGTATCCGAGTATTTCGTGAATAATAACGCGAAAAAGTAAATAAAAGATTCAATATGAAACACGATGATTCGATAATTGTATTTAATTGACACGAGATCATTTAATTAGGACACTAATCAAAATTTCGTTAAATGGCCACAGATCGGTTATCGAGGAATGTACATTTCCAGAAAATCATCAAATGTAAGTGAGATATGAATAATTAAAACAATTGTTTTTCTTGAATATCACTGGCCCCGTATACGATCAAACTAATATTAGTAAAATTTCACTAATCGTGAATTGTAAGTTCCCAGTAATAACAAATTCTTTAGTATACTTTGTACTGAAACAAGTTAAGTATTATTAGTAAATTTGCCAAATTCCAAATTTTAACGTCTCTCTTATTTGACACAATTTGAGTTATACAATTATTAATATTATTAGTTAGTAGATTACATATTGTGAAAAGGGATCCTGCTTTTATGCTACAATGAATAAATATTGAATCGAAGCTTAAATAAATGACACGCGAAAAAGTTTCAAAAACTAGAGAAAAGTTTCGAGAAACGGTCAGTTAACAAAGCAAATTTGTGGCCAGTTAACGCCACACTACTACATATATTGCCCACGCGAAATGCGCAAACAGTGCGCATGCGCAATGAATTTTTATCGGACATCACGCGTCACACATTCAACAGATAGCTAACCCCCTTTCTGCCGATTGGGGAAAACCTGTTTTTCTTCCCACTGGTAAATTTAATTAACTGTTTGATTGAACTTTACGATTGGATTTTACAAAATAAAATGATATTGTATTCTTCTTTTTTCCCCGCTACTTTTTCGGTGTTCCTTCATTAAATTGATTACTACAATCTGAATTCGATACCTCGTGGTAACTCGATCGTTATCAAAGGTAAGTATTACGCTACGTAATCTAGAAGCAACTGTAATTAATCCTCGGCTATACAACCGCATTTCCTCGCTCGAAAAATTTTTACTCAAATTGTTTAGTGTGTTTTACAACGCAACAAATTGTAATCGAGTCGAATGAAACTCTTTTACTGTAGAAATGTAAATAGATAACTATGGATGAAATGTAATAGATGACTATGGATGAAAAATAAATTCAACATAACCTCTTAAGGAAAATGATGCAACTATGGTGAAGTTCTTTTCCCTATTCAATGAGATTATCAAACAGTTTTATATTTTGAGTTGTTCCCGAGACACGAAATTCAAACATAAATTAGAAATTAGGAAAGAAATGAGAAAATTTAAGAAACACAATGTTCGTCTACATATCAATATAATAATAATCGAACAATCGATATATTTAATAACCGAGTTTGTGAATCGATCTAATACCAAAGTATAACAATCAACCGACTGGAATGATTATAGAAAAGTGATACAGAGTGTCTAATGGAATCGAGCCTATCTTCCTTCGGTTCGATGAAATAAGAGCACGCGACAAGTGTGAAAAACGAGCGAACTCGAGACCGAGGTTCATGGTTCCGTCGCGCAGTAGCTTTGCACGGCAACTACAATACACATCCATTAACTTGTTCTTACAACTGGGTCAGTACGAGGTGTTTAAGAATCAGTACATTACTTCCTGCCTGGTTGTTATATCCATGAATAGTCGTCTTTTATTACTTTTTCGAAATACATTTCATTACATTAATATAACGTTTCTTTTTCTAGCTAGATAGAACTGAATAAATCTTTATGAATGATGCAACCGGAATAAAAAAAAAATACTCACCGGCAAAAATGCCGGCAAAAGAGAAGACGAATGCGTAACGCGGCGCCGATTCAAAGTAGACAATCGAGAGGAGTTCGATTCCCGCCTTTTTCACGTGACTCTCTCATTACGTAAATGCGGCGGACTGCCGGCCGAGAGCACGATGAAGTCCGGTATTTTCGAGCGTCCCCTAACCTTTAAAGGAAAAGAAACTGCTCGCATTCTGACGAAATCACAACAACCGAAGGCACACCAAGCCAAAACGTACCAGCGTGCACTAAATATCGACATCAAAAAATTTGCAAGAACTCTCTATCTAAGAATTAATCAAACGAAATTAATGAAAATTAATGAAAATGCCTACATACAGTTACTGCGATATATGAAATTATAATTTATAGAGAAAAACATGATACCGCGCGTAACTAGAAGAAAGAACGAATCAGAAATTGGAAGTTTGAAATGGCGACTTACCGGCGGCGCGATGAGGTCTCCTAGCCCAGTCTTCCTCTATCAAAGGAGCCACCCTGCGTGTACGAACAGTCAAGGGACAAGAAAGAACGACCAGCAAAATCGACAATAAACTACCGTAGAAATGCATCTTTGATAATATCGAAAAAGTCTTATGATGTCTTTTAGAATCCTTTTCCTCTTTCTTTCTGTCACGCTTACTCTCGCGTATGTCCAATTCACTGTCTCGTCGCTGGCACTCGACACGGGTGCTTCAACGCATATAGCGTGTTCTCCTTCGTCTCTATTCCGCCAATACGTTTCTCTCACTCGTATTTTCTATTTCTATCTCTTTTTCACTATACCTATTCCTCACACGTTGTGTGTCTCGTTCTATTCTATCTTGCACGCGTGTGCTCTTTCTCTGTCTGTTCTTCAGAGCCGCGGCCACTGGTCTATTAACGAACGTTCACTGCACAAAACTTTCTGCACTCTCTGTGGCACTGTGTGTTGTATCACATCATCTTCTTCGATTCTTTTCTTTTCTTTTCTTCTCTCTCCTCTCCGAGCGCATATAACGTGTCCACGCGACAACACACCGATGACGATTATAAAAAGTATCGTTCGCGAACAATAACAATACCGATATAATGACACAACGACGGGTTACCACGACAACGTTTATGACGACGAAAGAATCGACGACAATGACGAACCACGACGACGATAGTACGCGTACACAGGTCGCGAACGTGTGCGATAATGATTAGAAACAATCAGCGGCAGACCCAGAGAGAGGCCGTGTGTTAGCCGCAATATTTACTGCAGATAACGCGGCGAGGTATCGTGCACCGTTCGAGACACGTTGAACGAGCGCATCCGACGGCTTAATAGGCTAAGGTACACACGCAGGTTCGTTATTCTTTCTCTCTCTTTATCTATCTTTCCTTTAAGCCAGCTCGAACACCGTCTGGCCGTCTCTTTTTTGCACTATCGCTATTTATTTCTCTCTTTTACCGAGTGCACAGAGAGTTCGTACGACTCTAACTCTCCGGCTGTCCCCCGCCGCTCTTCTTCTTCGTTCCCGTGGTCGTCGCGCGTTCCGTGTTACTGCGCGCGCGTTTTATAAGGCGGTACACAACGAGCGACGAGTTTCGAGACGAGAGGGATACGAAAGAGCGAGGCGACCGAGTCGTACCGTGCGCTTGCCACTTCTTCTCTCTCTCTCTTCTTCCTCCCTCTGTCACGATTTTAACCGGCGCACTCTTCCACGCACCTCCGCACCTCACTAACTCTCTTAACCTACGAGCCCCGTGTGCGTTGTCGTCGTCCCTTTCCTCGCGGTTCAACAACGCCGGTATGCGCATCTGATACGGTGGTTCCACACGATTATCCCTCCTGGGATTACCGCGACTTTATCCTAGGTAACCGATTTCCAAAACAAATTTGGATTCATCGGTTTGAAAAAGTACCAACAAAGAAGAGCTGAACACCGTTCTCGATCGTCTTTGACACCGATAAGATTCGCTTAGAATATACACGATTGCCTTGGTTCGACTCGCCGGTTCACACTGTAATCGAAAGTGATCATCGACACCGAATCTCGACGAGGTCCGTGAAACGTTGCATCGCGCCTGCGCTGCGTAGTGGTATACCACCGTCGTATATATCGAGTGTAACAAGTCCGACTACGGTCGCACGATTTACAATCAACGACGTTGACACTGAATCCTTTTTGTCTCTCACCCGTTTAGATCTCGGTTTATTTGACCGGCCTCTTTCCACGCGAACCAACAGACCAGCGTGCGTCTGACACGGTCGGCGCGTGACTGCCGTGACTGACTAGTCGATCGTGAGTGACTGACTGGTGGGAAGCTGTTACTCGACTTGCTCTCTACGCCCGTGCCGCCACTGAATCCGATGTATCTGATCATCGGCACCACCGTCTCTCTCTCCTCCGGCTGGCTCGCTCGAAAAAGCTTCTGCTTTCGCGCTTGCGCCACGACGAATCGCTTTTTCGCTTTCGTACACGCGTGTGCACGCGCGCCTCGTCTACCGGTACGTGTGCCACTCCACGTACTTATATACGTGTCTCTATTACACTCTCGAGCGTGCGCGCGCGTGACCGTGTGGGTTGTCCTATACACACGAAAGACGAGACAGGACACGGCTTTGCCCGCGGAAGCGTCGCTCTGTCTGGCGCTTGCACTCGGTATTACCGGCTCGTATCTTCTTCTCTTATAATAGTTTTCAACCACGTGTAGTATACCGTGACCACCAACGAAAGAAAGTAGAAATATCAATCCAATTCACGCTATTTCTTAATTTAGATTCTCATAAAACAGATCAAGTCAACGGGTATATATAAGTGCGTCAGATTTCGGCAACGATCGTTCCGAGATATCGTTCGCGTTATCTATAAACGAGTGACGAACAGTCGATCTTATCGACGTCTTTTTTCTCAGTCGTCTTCGATCAATCAGTCGTTCGATCACGCGATCATAATACAATTCTCCGAACAATCATTCGCTCGCACTCGCATTCTTTTGTTCACTATTTATCTTCGATTGCTATCTGTTGTCGCGAATTCGAGAAACGCGTACATTTCATGTCCCTTTTCAATAGTGTGCAAGCTCGCCGCGAGGGTTCACGCGTGAATTAGGGGATGATATCCTGTGATGAAAAGCGTATACGGAACTCTCGTCTCGTTTCGAAGAGGTTATCACCCCGAGATATATTTCGATAAACAGTCGAAACACGGTTAGAGCGCAAAGAGACACGTTGCGCCGATGTAGCCAACGATGACAACTGTCCGCAGGCCGGTCGAGTCCGTCGCTTTTATGGGGATAGCCGACCACGCTGCCGCACCGGGACCCGTGCTCGCATCTACGTGTGTGCGTACGCGTTTACATGCTCGATGTACAGTATATTGTGCAAGTGTGCGCGCGTGCGCTTACATATATTTCCTTTATATATCCCTATATGCATGTATGTATGTGTATATGTATATATATACATACTCATACATATATACACAGGTTTCGTATACATAGAGGATACAAAGTGTTCGCGTGGCCACGGTTAGTTTCTTTTCGCCAGAGTGTCGTCGCTCGAGAGGTGCATAAGTGTATATATGTACACGTACATATATACACGTGGAAAGAAACGGCAAAGAGAGGGAGAGAAAAAGAGAAAGAGAAGAACAGGGGTTAAACGGAAAGAACTCGTGTCGTCCGCTCGTGTGATACCTCGATCGCGGTGGGTGTCGCGAATGACTATGCTCTGTCCAAAAGGTGTGCGAGAGTACGCCGCGCGTGTGGGTGCTTCCCCTACCACAGCGCCACCACCACTATCGCGATTTCCACCACCATCGCGCTAGGCTCCTGGCACCACCACCACGGAACCAGTGTGCACCACTGAACGCGGCGGGTATACACCAGTATCAGAGAGTGGCAAGTATGAAACGTAACTTCTTACCGTTTCGTTGTTCATCCACACTTTTTACGTTTTCATAATTATATTTGAAATGTTTCCACCTATACTATTTGTATATTGACTAATATCAGAGAGGTTAGGGTAATTTCTATTCTATCTATATGTAAGTACCACTCGTAGAAGTGGTATACAATTGTATTGTAC
This sequence comes from Bombus vancouverensis nearcticus, assembly GCF_051014615.1. Classification (NCBI taxonomy): domain Eukaryota; kingdom Metazoa; phylum Arthropoda; class Insecta; order Hymenoptera; family Apidae; genus Bombus; species Bombus vancouverensis. The sequence continues at coordinate 6,615,112 of NC_134911.1, forward strand.
ACAAGTTAATACCCAATTGGGTTTTCCCCCAAACCTAAAATCCCTAAATCCTTCCCTAAATCTCCCTATGAGTATAAATAATTCCGAATGTGGTTACTATTTGGCAGAGAACAACGCGAAAGATAATACTTTTAGAACGAGTGTAAACAAACACATGCATGCATTGTCTCTCCAAATTATGATTTATTAAATTTATGATCGATTCAATCTAGAGAACAATCTAGAGAGCAGCACGTCCAATGACGTTGAAACGTATCTATATTTTAATGAAATATGTTTTAGTGAATATATTTTAATGAAGTATGAAATAGAACATTTTTTAAATAAAGTAAAAGAACAGTCGTTTCAGTTCACAGAGTTTATCTCATGATAGCTGAAACAGCTACACGACCTTTGATTTACGTTTGTTCTTAATACATATTGATGACTATTTTATGCACCAACAACGGAATATGACAGACCTGGACACGGATTTGACGTGCGAAGCTCCGTAAAAAAATGGTACATTACGACTTAATTCTGTGCCGTTTTTTGTTTACAGCAATGATCTAACGCGATGGAAACGGAGGGCATAGAATGTCGTGATTATTTTGCGAAAGTGTTCAGCAACAAAGAGGAATTCCCAGATAAAGAGATAAGTATCCATGGGAATACATCAATGAGCCGAGCGTAATGTCGTGAATGGAGGCGCGATCGTGGTGGTTTCCATTCGGTTCTCGTTGATTCATGACACGCGTTGAAATGACGTAGACGTTAAATGCGTTCGACGCGCGTACGATGCAAATCCGCACGTACACCCGTCGCATACGTAAAAAAACTGCTAGTTACACATAATCTATATCTACGAATCTTACGAATCAATCAGCAAAGTGTAATTCGCGATTTATTTCAGTGTCATCCCTTGCGGGTACGTCTTACGTTCTCCTTCCCAAAAATTACAACACGGGGCATACCACGATTCGATGTGTTGCTCCCCCGAATCTCGTTCGAAATCTAAAAATAGAATGGCGAAGGGTGTTCTCGAAAGGAATACGGTTTCTTTTTCGTTCTTTATTCGGCAGTTCGAACACCAAAGATCGACCGGATACAGATTCGAAACCACCGGCAAGAACGGAGAGAACGAAAGGAAAAAAAAGAAACGAAGGGGAGAGAAAGAGGAAGGAGAAGAAAAGATTCACGGAGGAGTGTTGTATTCTCCACCTCGCCGGGTCTTGTGTTCCACCGACGGGACCAGCAGCGGCAAACTCGTTACGAAATAGTCCCTAAGACGGGGTGACTAATTGCTAAGCGGCTTGTAAAAATTCGCAGGACAGTCTGTCGACATCGTGGCGCGGCCGTCTCATCGTCGCGCCGTTATACTTTTTGCCCATGCACGGTCGACTAGAGAAGAGAACAACTTGTAAGAGGGAGAGGGATCGAGCGATGGGGAAAAGTGGTGGGAACGACAAAGATAGAGAGGGGGCTGCGGTGACGACGGAGCGCGAAGGGGGTGTGGTGGGGGGTGGGGCGCGCAATGGGAGTGGTAGGGGGAACCGGCGAGAGAAGCGTGAGCGTGTGAGGCCTTAAGGTGAGAAAAGAAAAATGGCGAAGAGAGGCCGAGGCTGCGTCGTCTCGCGTTCGAAGGCGAGAGGGGACGACGCTTTCGCAGATTCCACGTGAGATACCTGCGGCATTCTTCGTTCTGCAGCAGGGCATTAAGCCGGATGCACATTCGTCGTGGACGACGCTCGGTGAATTCATTTCCAGGAAAAATATCTTCCGCCACGAAACGAATTTTACGGCAGATTTTGTTCGCGAACAGACCGCCGGAGAGCGGTTTCTTTCTTTCTCTCCCCTGTACTATTTTTCTCCTTCTATCCTTGTTCCTCTTGATGCGTGAAACGGAGGACACGGAGACGCGTGATGTTTTTATTATTATTTTTCTTGTCGTTTTTCGAGGACCGCCTCGGAACCGAGCTACGGCAATAAAACATCTAATCCGACGATAAACCGCGCAGTGATTCTTCCCCGCGACGACGTTTACGCGTCTCTGACACGTTTCGTGCGCGCCGCTGATGCGCACCGAATCGAAGGTAATCCCTCGCGCGCTTGCATCTCTCGCGTCTGATTGGTTGACACTTGACTTCGGACCATGAGATGGTTAAGGAAAAGCTTGCGATTCGGGTCGCCTTTATTTCCTAATTTCTTCATTTTCTAATTACTTTATTTGTATTACAGAAACAAAAAAATAAAAAAAAAAAAAATAGAAACGTGGAACATAGAAAAATTAAAAATCTTCACATTTTCAAAGATATGTATAAAAAAGGATGTTTTAAGAAAATCATTACGTGATACAAAGAAGGATTGTAATACTCGCAAAGAATTTCCTATTTTGCAAATAATTATCGAAGATGATTCACGAAGAATCGTGTCATTGTCAACAAGAATACTCGAGCTGATTACATCATACACGCATAGGAATTAATTTTGTAGCTCTCCATTATATCTTGAATGTTTTTCGGTAGCCACTTCATTAAATAGACACATTGACTTCGACCCTGATACGATCCTCGAAATAAAACTGTAAGGTGCAACTAATACTATAAAGATTTATATTCGTCATCTTTACATCTAATCTAATACACTGATGCCTGCATTAAAACCAAAAAGTGCAACATTTAACCTAACCTATCAAATCTTTTATCACTATTTTCTATCTCTACTATTTCATTCGTGATTTACCGTAAAAATTGTTCATTTTAAAATCGAAAGACAACAAGAAAGATACGAAGAAAGTTTTTGCCAGTATCAGCGAAGAAATTTAATGTACGATGGAATAAAAATAGTGCGAATTGAGATTCCGATCGAGGTGCAGTCGAAGATCAAAACCACAGATAGCGAGGAGAAAAGACAGGCGATGCTGGAGTGCCAGTGGCGCACAAAAGGACACGAAATGATTTATTTCAATGCCCTATCGTGGCCGGCTGGAGCGTATCGCCCACGGTGGCGTTCGAGAGAGGATCATTTGCGCGGGACCACACGCCGAATGAAACAAGAAGAAGTTCAATTACTTCGTGGAATCATCGAAGATTCCTTTGCGGCGTTTTTAATCGAATTCTGGATTTGTCAAATTTTTAGAAATTAGAATATGAAAGAGCAATTAAAAAAGACAAGTGCATCAGTATTATAGGAAAAGTGATCATAAGGTTGATAAAACAGATAAATATGGAGACGGTACAAGACAAAAACGCGTGATAAAGATAGAAGAGATAAAAGAAATGATGAGAAAGAGATACAGAGGTAAAATGATAAAGAAAAAGGGAAAAGATGAGAGGATGATAAATGAGATCAAACTAAAGAAGGTGATTAAAAAATGATAAAATTCACAGCTACAGAATTGACGGAGCGTGGAGAAAAGATGAACAACGACAGACGAAAATGATGAAGATGGGAAGAGAAAAGAAACAGAAAACAAGATAGAAAAAAGATGGAAGAAGGAGAAAAATAGATAGGTGTAAAAGGATCACCTGACCGACAACTATTCACAGCATACGGCTATGACAAATCTAATAGATTCCTTGGCGACTTCGGGTGGCCCACAAGAAGAACCACAAGATGCAACGAGAACAAGAAAAAGGAATGAACGTGTAAGAGAGAAGAGTATATCTATTCAACGCTCGATGAACGGATGTAACGTTTCGTAGTTCGTAGACCCTTCTGCTGTCTGTTCTAACAATGATATCCCTTTTCGTAACCGGGTATGGACGAGGACCGAGAAATAAGGTTAAGTCCCGCCGGTGCTCACCTATAACGCGCTGGAGACACACAATGCTCATTGTCAACTCGTCGTGGAATGTGGGGAGCGAGGTATGTATTGTCGGTGCACGCCAAATGTAGATGCCTCTTTTCGACTGGTAACAACATTCACGTTGAACACTATTTGATCCTTTCCGCTTTTGCCACTGTTATGGCTTATCTTTTTTTATCGTGGATAGGTTATATCAATGCACACGTTTGAAAGCAAAAATGTTTGTGCGTATGATAAACAAATTAATTTTGATAGATTTTTGTAGATTTTATAGATTATAGGATCATGAATCATAGAAGTATTTTTATGGATTATATTTATTATAACTATGGATTATATTTACTAGTAGTAACTATACTACTGGACTTTGCAATTACTTTCCATTTTTGAAGAGTGTCATAAGAAGGTTGAAACAAATGGAAAGAATTATTTTTACAAAATTTGGAATTGTTTAAGAGAGTAAAATAATGATAATAGTAATAGTAAACTAGTTACCAAAATATTAAATTCATTAGGTTTGCCAAGTTAAAGGTATGTGTTGAAAGAGAAAGCTCTAAATATTCAATATTAAAGTAGATATCCAAAAGGGAGCATAATATTAATAGACAAAGTTTCATGACATCAATAAGGGGTTTTCACAAAATGCACGAGGCGAAATTAATATGACATTAATACCCTTCTGCCTTTGCTGAAGGCTCAGTAGGCGAGCCAGATCGGCTACACCATCGATATTTTATTGGACACTGACTGAGAAGTATAAAACACCATTTAGATTCAGTGGACTCTATGTACACGTGAAGCAATGCACGTTTATACATCGAATAAAATGTTTCTGTGAGATTAGCTATGTTACGAAAGCGATCAATTCCAAAGCCTGTTGCCTGTTCCTCCTTTCTAACCTATCCGCCAATGTAATTTCATAAGGAGTATGCTTTATGCATTTTTAAGCGATGTTACGAGTCTTTGAAAATTCCAAACACTATGAAAAGCGATACGCACGAATGGGAGAAAAGAAAATGAACCGGCCAGACCAAGGATACTGTTATACTACTGAACAAATAGAGCACTACTACTATTTCAATTATATTTCATTTACTACTGTAAAATACAAGAATTAATGATTAGGAAAGTATTTTAGATGATGTTTAAAGCATGTTTTTAGTGGAAAGCTATTTAGAATTGGAGATTTATATGGTTGATAAATAGTAATTTCTATATTTTATAGGTTATGGTTTGGACCAAGTTTGAATATACATAAGTAGTTTCAATGACATAGGAAAGTCTCAACGATGATCAAATATTAAAGTTTATATATATTCTCTGGGGAAACAGACTCCTGAGAAGAGAAATGCCTATAACACCAATTAAGGATAACAGTTTACTTATAATTAATAATAATAAAAAATAATGGCTAAATGTAATACGTAAAATTAGTCCATGTAGAAAGTTTAATCTCAGCAGTTGGTATACATGCTTTGCTGCTTTCAATTGTTTCGTCATTTCGTTGATCACGTGGAAGTAAATATGGTTCGTGACAAGTTAAAAAATTCTTTTCTCTTTTACAAGTTTAAACTTGGATATAGAGCAGCAAATGTAGCAAAACGCATTTATAATGTATGTAGACAAGGTGCTGTTGCATCTCAACATCTGTTTCGTAAGTTTGAACGCATATACTCATTCAATTTCTCATTTTCGATGACAAATGGACTTTGTGAACTTGGCTCGTCATCTAACGATACATTTCCTTCTTTGAACCGTTTAAACCATTTTTGTGCTGTCTTCTCCCTAACAACACCTTCCCTACGTATACTACAAATGCATCTTGCTACATTTGCTGCTGTATATCCAAATCTAAACACGTAAAAGAAGAAAGAACGAATTTCTAACTGCTAGCTATCTATGTTTACTGCCACGCGACAACGACATGTTAAAACAATTGAAAATAGCAAAGCATGTATACCAACTACGAAGATTAAACTTTCCGCTGAAACCAATTTCATACATTACATTGATCAATTACTGCACGAAATTCGATTTGTTGTTATTATTAACGAATAAACCCCACGACCTTTTTTCGATACTTAATAGAATTATAATAAAATGAATATAATTTTATATTTGCTAGGTATTTGGTATACTTACTGTATTCTATTTCTTTGAGATTCTAATTTAGAATTTAATTTTTTAGACTGAAGACTAAAAAGGAAACACCCAACAGATCTCACAAAGGACATAACCTAACATACAAACACTCACCACACTAAAGAAATAAATCAATCAAATTCGAAGATGGTATCCCACTGTGGGTAGCCATCCACATGTTATATTATTACACCACTAAGCTATAATATTTTACCAAATGTCCTACTGGACAAATTGTAAAATGTAAATAAATAAATAAATAAAAAAAAAATTTTTTTAGACTCTCATACTTTATTTCTGGTTTAAATTCTACATTACTTAGAGCTTTAAACTAAGATGTAACAATACCTTAGAGATTACTGTGCTTTTAATTAATCAGTAGAGAAAATGTAAGATGCTATCTATAATTCCAGCTGTAATTACATCAGTTGCCACTGTTAATTAATCCTTTAATTTGAAACCTGACTATAGCTTAAATGCTCCTATGCCCTAATCTTTGTTTAATCTTGGTAAAAAAAACATAGGATATAGGCGTAGTTGCAGTAATTGTTATTAAAGTTTGATGCTTTAATTTAAGATCATATATCTTAGAAAACATTTTTGTCTTTGGTCTAAATTCTATAGGAAAACATAGTGTTATAGATGACTTATAGATAATTTCATAAATTGCTATTGATATTTAGTAGTTCAATTTAGATATAAGAGCTGTAGTATGAAGATTCCACTATATCTGAAAGATCTTTCACAGGGGAAAAAATAGCGCTAGTAAAATTATTTCATCGACCATAAATATTTATCTGAATCCGGGCCAACAGCAACATACACGATTTCGTGCATCGCTGTCGCAGATCGTAGATCAAGCGGCCGAGATATGGCGAATTGATCGTGCACGTCGTCTACGGACAATAATAAACGTCGGTTTAGCAATATTTGTCTGTCGACGCGCGTTCCTCTGCGTCTAAGTGCCGCCTTTTTCTCAAAATTCTCTTCTCGATCTCGCCCGCGACCTCTTTTCAAAAATATAAATTTTAATTGACGCACGACAAAATGAACGACATTGAAATCGGACATTGAAATCGTAACTAAAATTTCGTTCAAGTAAATGGACTTCCATATAAACGAAGTTCTATTGCATTCATCAAACTCATAAAACTGTCAAAATTTTATTAGAAATTTTCAAGCCTTTATATAGGACTAAACCTATATGAATACGCATAACAATGTGTTTCAAACAAATAATAATAACTAGACTGCGGATGTTTACACAGATTTATATTTTTGTTAAGAGAATGAAAGAAATAACCTATAATAATTGACTTCTATATAACGATTATTACACTTCGGATATTTAGTCTTACGCGTTATGTACGCATCTTGCGCATTTTAGCATCTTTAAATTTCCCATAAATGCGTAAACATCCATAGTTTAGTAATACAATTTCATCGCGTCTATTCTATTAACAATTTCATCCATTTACACTTACCCCAAAGTAGCAGGCACCATCTGCAGGAAGACCTAGCAACAAAACATCACCAGCGCCATTTAGATCCCACGACGCGCCATAATTTCCTTTTCACCACTTCTATCTTCATCTCACATCAATTCTCTTCCATCCAAGAGACCGTATAATGGAACGCGTTAAATCGAGCGAATCACGAGCTCGCCGTATACAAAAGGCGAGCCGGGGTACCGGGTGATTAATTTCGTCCGACAATTAACAAGTCCCCCGAGAAACGGGCACGCGCGTGAAAAGGCCGAGGGGAGCGGGTGGAGACCGGAGCCAGAATTCAACCCTCGAAACGAAGCTTCGAGGAGGCCATTTTTTGAATGGGAATTGAAACGAGGCCGGCCACCCTACGATTGTAGTCGTCGTGAAGGAAACGGAACAGAGAAGGGTACAAAAGGAGCGAAATCTTTCGGGTCTGTACGTCTGCAGGACGAACGGTTTCGCGCAGCACCATTAATCTCCGAGACAATAGTCGCTTCTACGAAAAACTGAACTGCGGGCCCCGTAGGTTCGATGAATAAAGTTACCATTACTAAGGTAATGTAAGAAAGTAAACGACGGTAGTTTTACCTGGACCAAACTTTTGATGGTTACTTTTGGGTAGCTATGGAATGAAGATAATCCGGATGCCGAGTGCGGAAGCACGTTTAGTACGTTCAATGCTACGATGGGTGTTCTTTGTTGATTCAGTATTCAGTAAGTAATGCTGTTAAATGGTTATACGTATTTCAATTTTTAATAGAGTGCCTTAAGGAAGATAAGTAACCTAACGGATACTGTGTTGAGATAAGTATTATTGTTTAAACAAAAAATAACATTGGCCAATAAAGAATGTAGGTTGGACAATAGCATTTTAGTAGAACCGAATGTGTTAATGTGAAGTATACATAGTAGAACTTTTTTGTATTTGATATATTGTATATTTGTAACACATTTCCTTCTTTTAAGTCTTATCTACAGACTATGAGAGGGCTCTGAGATTTCATTTCATTACCATAATCCAGAAAAAGCTTTCATAAGAACCTCTACTATATGTAAACTGATAGAGAAAAAGAAAGAAAAGAGAGAGAGAGAATCGAAACGGTCGTCCTGCGACTGCAATGCAATTTAAATGAACCTGCGTTCAGGCGTGGACAGCATGAGGGAACACGAGTGTATACGCGATTTTACAGCGCGCCACGAGGTGTAAATAATGTCCAGCCGCTCGGTACCGAGAGGCTCGGTAGAGACCTCGTGATCCGAAACGGTTTACGACCTTCCGGCGCCTCGGTCGAGACACCTGCCCGCACACCTCTGCCCAACCACAACGCGATACACGCTGGCGATTCTTGAAAATACTTCCTCCCCCTCCCCTGAACGTTCGTTCATTCAGGTAAACAGTATGGTCGGTGAATGCCGACGGTGAATGTTCCATCATCGGTCCTTTATCGCAATGCGTCGTGGAATCTGGAATTTTTCAGACGTTAACATGCTTATGCATTTTGTACTGGATGAATGAGTGTTGGTAATAAGAATGAAAATTAAATGAGTTTCAAGGATCTAAGGTTAAAGAGTGCGCGTCTGTGAATGAAGGGTGTATTAACTGTAATGTATATAACCAGGTGTCCATTAATATGTTTCTTTTACCAAGTTTTTTATTTTCTAGAGAAAATATAAAATAATTTCGAATCCTCATCTTTTGGGTATTAACATGAAACGATCGAAGTTCATGCAAAAGTTTCCACTATTAAAACTTCAAACTTATCAAATAACTAGCACTTTGAATAATGTTTAAATGAATTAATCATTGACTAATGCAATCCTTTAATGTTACATTATTGGTAGCAATGGTAGGTAATTTGGTTAATAGTTCTTTAAACTGTGAGACCGAAAATGAAATGAAAACTGCAAAATACACATATGCACCTTCTGCAGACGTACATATATCGTTCTTCGTGTACAGAAATATATTAAATAGTAATGTTTTGAAAAGAACACAAACACGTGTAGGTAACCGCGCCGCGATTGACATTCCTCTCACAGCGCCGTCTGAATGATTTATCGGTGGAATTCGCGCGCACTTCTCGAAAATACAGACGCAAAGGGACCGCGATCGGGCGCAGTCGCTCTGCGTGTTTCTGTTTTGACCGAGAGCGGCTGCATCCGCTCCACTGCAATAAGTCGTCGGTGCGCCTTGGATCCAAGCCAGTTACGCAAATTTCTGAAATCGAACCCGGCCCCAGACGGACAAAGGGCCCTCTACCAGTGAATTTAAACAAACAGGAAACGACAACTCCGATTGTTTGCTTTAGCGTGACGTAATTACCAAATAATAGACGTTAAATTGCCTTCGTGGATTAATAAGTGAGGTTAGGATAAATGATGGTTTGACAATGGTTCATTGCATATGATAGATGTCTATAATGACCACTTAAAAGATACAAGCATACTTTTGAATAAATATTATGCTTTCCTTAAAGTTTAATTCTATAGGAAGTTTCTTAAACGATAGTTGATGCATTATGCAGTAGATCACAATGTATGTCTACTATGGTTCAATAGAAAATATTTTTCTGTGATTTTATGAATAATAGTTGAATAACTAACTACTGATTGATAAACTGTAGATGTTTATCAAAAGTAATTAGTTATTATTGAAAGTAAGTAATTGAAGATTTGTTTCAGCATCTAATATAATATATTCTTGCAAATTATGTATATGCATTTCATATATTTTTGTACATTCATGTTACCCATAAATATTTGCAGTCTATTGAATAATATTGGCAATTTACTTTTCTGTAGTTGCGTAGTTTGTGTTAATTAAAAGAAATGTTTTATCATGTAAAAATAAATTTTTTTCGTTTCCTTTACTATTTAAGAATCTAACCTGTTGATTTGTCGGACGACACGATGAACGCTATCCGACAACGGAACAACGACACGATGAGAACACGCTTGAATCCGATTAAATACGTTCCCCGCGTAAAACCAATCGACCATTAACCCTGTCGATCTCATTTTATACGCTGTCATGAACCCAGGGCGACGCGACGCGACGATAGGACAACAAACAAGTGGATCAGCTGTCGCTTATTATGTATTCCTGCAGCTCATCAGGATCGACCGATTTCGAGACCAAAATGATTTATTATTGTTCATGGCCGATCTATTCACAGCCTCGCGAATCTTTAGTCACAACGGAACGAGGGCGGCGCCACGATCACTTATATGTATTTCGGGGATATCTCGCGGTCGTAATAACCGTAAGGCAAACTTCAATCTCTTCCAAGGACTCGCAATGATAAATCTGTGTGTTGGATATTCCGAAAATTCCCTACCAAAAAAATAATCTACGCGTAAAAATATAACGAAGAGAAGTCATCTCGGTCCAAAATGTGGTTAGCTCTTCGAACGAATCGATCGAACATTATGGTTAATCGATATGGATAAACAATAAATCAATCCAGAAAGTCTGCATTCAAAAGCCTCATCTCCACTGAAGTAACGTCGAGTAATTTTTTGTTACAGTTCAGCTGTTCTTTTGAAAAAGTCACCGTGTGTTGCTTCAGTGTGGATAAAATAATTCTGTAAGTTACTGTTTGTTGAAAATATTGTGGAATATATAGCAACTAAAGGCGACAAGAAATTCTTTGATGTTGCTTTAGTGGAAACGAGGTTTACAAATCATATAAAGCAAAATAAGAAAAGGTTCAATGCATATGTAAAGTATAGAACTTGAATAGGAAAAAAGTCCTCTCGGCGATAGTGTTGTTTTATTTACGACGTTCAGGCAAATTAATTACTGATAAGCGATCGGAATAAAAACAGTTGAGCGCTGTCAGCAATGAGGTCAATTAATTACGACGCCCAAGAGGAAAAATTTAAATGAACACAGACCTGACGTCGTGTCTCGTTGTCCCTGTTTCTTCTTTCTTTTTCTCATCTTCCTTCTGATCGATAGTAAACACTAGGTTTTGTCGCCGTCGCGCTAAATAACTACACGAGTCACGGCTTTCATCACCATGTAAGCTGACAACCTAACCAAAACATACGACTAGGCACCGAACAATTTTTATATGTTTACGAGGTTATGTACACTTCTCGCGTAACCCCACATACTTTCGGTTAACGATTTTTTCGTATCTCGTTTGATCACGCGGGTATCAAGTAATAACAGTGAAAACGTAAACAACGACGCAATTTAGTCCACCGTAATTGTATTGCGATCATGGTAACACCGTCAAACAACATTACCATAAACATCGATGGGAAAGCAGCGCGTGCGCCGACGTTCGTTGTCCTTGTCCCCTTCCGTACGACTTAATTAAAGGACTCGAATATGCGTAACTGGCGTCTCCGTGTGTCGCAATGATAACCTTTCGTTCGAAAATCGATGGCTAATAATGTTCGTTTATCGTTCTCAAACCGAGAATAAACGATCTCGGAGCTACGTAAAGTCGTGCGTCATAACATCAACCATAACCTCGTTCTTAGACGCGGCTCGAAGATTTTGGCGCACACTGGACCGGGCATTACCATATAGGCTTCCCAGGGGGCGTCGCTGCGGAATCTGTGTCATGTCGCGTAAACATACTACAATAATAATACACTATAAATACGCTGCACTCACTAAGAGAGAGAGAGAGCGAGAGAGAGAGAGAGAGAGAGAGAGAGAGAGGAACAAAAAGCGAAATACTCACCGTGGGATAGAGAAAAAGAACATGCATGCAGGCGCCGGCGCCGCCGGACGAGTACATTACACGCGCCAAGGAAGTATTATCCATCCCACGTATCCGACGTACTAGTATCTTCCCTCTTTTTCCTACTCGTTTCCCAACTAATCTTGCCACCTTCATTCCTCTTCCTACGTTTTCCACTCTCCCGCTTCATTTGATTCTTTCAAACACACATTCCCCGTCTCTCTCACGCTATACCTCTCTACTATCGTCATTGTGCTTTTTTTTCTTTCTTTCTCTTCCAACAACTCTTGTCTTCCTTCCTTGTTTCGCTAGCCAATCTCACCGTATCCTCCTAGTGTTTTTTTCATTTGTTGTTTGTTCGTCTTTCTCTCTTTCTCATTCGCTAGTGAATATTTATTTGTCTTACTTCCTCTTGCTCCAGGGGCGACTTACTCTCACGTTCCTCACCAAACTAACCGGATCATGGGCGCCGTCCGTTGTAACTGGCTCGGTTGAACGACCAACCGGCTCAATCTCATCTTTCTGTTTCCCCGCCCTTCTTATTTGTCCCGCAACACCCATGCCACAGGGCGACGCTCGTTAGACGTGAAATCGATCTTAATTTTACGTGGAGTCGTGAACGGCCGGCGCGAAACCGAGCCCTGCATCGCGTCGTGGCATGTCCACTTGTCACGGGTGTCTCGGCGTCGTTCGATTTAGAGATATAGTGTTAAGGCTCGTTTTTAAGAGGAGCTCAACGCGACGGGATGAAAAAGGAGACGCGATATTTATGACAGCCGCGACTCTTTTCCTTTTCTTTGCATCCATCGTCTCCCCTCCTACAACTTTCTTGCGGGGAGATCGCGTTACGTATAAATCATCGACGGAAGTAAGATATAGTGGCCGTTCGTTAAAATTTCGTTTTTGATAAACTAGTTTCCGGACAGGTCTGCCTTCACGAATTGTGAGTTTCCTTTATTCCGTTAGTTTTCTTTAACTTTTTGCAGGATTAGTGTCTAAACTCGGCAGAGAAATCTATCGTTGTAATAGATCACTCGAGAAGGGGAGAGAAAAGAAATTTCGAAGATATTTATAAGTATGTACACGTATAGTGTGTGTTTGAGAAATGAGCAGGTATGGCACATAGTGGGGGTGTTCAAGAGCAACTATCTGATTTCGATCAAACTATAATTATTGCTTTATTCAACTATATATTTTCCTGTTGTATACAATAAAATTGATATATTACAATTAACAATATTTTTTACATAATACGATAATCCCAAAATATTTCAATGATACGAACCTTTTTCTTTCTAATCTAACCTTGGGGTCTATCATTATGTGGTCATACATGTATATCATTGATATTACCATTAATCATACTCGAGGCAGCAAATTCTACTAGTAATTTCTATTGCGAACTACAACTACCTGTTTAGCTTATTGCGTCTCATGCTAGGCTCGCGTTTTTTCAGCCGAGCTGTCACCTCGTGTCTAGAATTTATCAAACTAATCCGATAAAACGATAGAAATCGAGAGCAACCAGGGCAAATTAGAACGCTGTCTCGGGCGTGCAGACATTAACTAATCTTAAGGCACTCTTTTACTAATGCATATACACATAATACGAGGTTTCTTAAAATATATTTTTATTTTTATTTTTATTTTATTTATATTTTATTTTTTCATGATAAAATCGCATTTCTCTATAGTCATAACCATCACATTGTTAGTAACGCAAGTATGAAACAAATATAGCAGCGAAAGGAAAAGAAAGCTCACAGTCCATCACAAACATCAGGCAGTCATAAGTCATAATTGACCAGCTTTCACCAACGTTCCACTCGAACAATTAATTAATCATACCTCTATATGTTTTCACATCACGATTGAAAACTTGTAATTGCTCATAACATGATTAGAGTAGAGAGTGTAGAGAGTAGAGTATGGAATCAGAATTCCTTGTCTACACATCTATTTATGTATAGGCCATAAGAGAGTGTAACTTTTTAAGATGAAACATAAAAATTAATGTCGCCTGGTGAGAAGAACTTAGAAGTCGATGGCGATTACATAAATAAATAACATAAAAGTTATAAAAAAGAAGTAGAACAGTAATTTCTTCTAAAACATATTCTATTATATTATTCTTATAGTACAAGAACCACATGAACATTATGGGACCAGCTAATTCAATGTATCATCTAATGGTCGTAGGAATAATGTTAACATCTTAATTGAAATTAAAAAGTAGCAAGCTAGTTTCTAATAAAAGAGCATCTAACTATCTTTCGAAATATTATAATCAGGCATTATGAAAGAGAACTTCAGTCATGCGAAAGAAGTATATAAGAAAACATTAAATTAAAAACTTTCTTGCTCTTCTGACGTCAGACACTGTCAACGACTTCTCCACTATGCCTCCAGTACATAAACATGAAATACACGTATGTAAATAAAGCGTTTTTAATACATATGCATAATCGTTCTATGTAAACACCCTGCGATCTCCAGCTCTACGTATACAAGGCAGAAATATTCGCCCTTCTGCATCCGCAAATATACGTTCGCGTGGATCTATTAGTTCACGGCTCTGGCCGCGCATATGCATTCGCGTATTCGCGTATGCTTCGTGTGATTTTCGCACGCGGTCTGTCGTACAGTAACGCTAGAACACTTTGAACTCCTAGTTCCGTCGCAGATCTTCTCAGAATTAGATCGATATATCCTTCGGACATAAACGATCGAACGATGTTCAAACGAATTCTGCAGGGAGACTTAACCTAAAATCACTGAACGATCGATGGTTTCCGCGGAAAGTAAACTATGAAGAAAATTAATGGGGGTAGTTGGTATCACTGATAACAAAGTACAGTTATAGTTAATTCTAAGAATGTAAACCTGTCAATATTTTTATCTAATATCTACAATTACATTGTAATAAATGGAGAATTGCTTTAGAAAGTTTTTAAATATAAAAAGTGGATTCTTTGATAAAAAATATTTTTGTTTGGTTGTTAATTAATAAATAATAAACACAAAAAATAATGCAAGTTTACAACAAAGTTTGCTAAGTCTATCTAGGTGGCGCCACGTACAAGCCCACGCGTATGCAATGATCTTTCGATACCGATTTACTCGAAAACGAAGCTTTCTATAAAATAGTACTACTCTACATCTTCGACTTATTTTTTTATATAGTATAACCTCTCACTTCTCCATGATTCCCTCTAACACGTACAAATAAGGGAATGTAAATAAACTCTCTAAAAGAGCAATCCTTTAGCGATTAATCTAATAAGTAGCGAAATAAAATTGACGATCGCAAATTCATTTCAGATGCAATTGCATCACCGAATTTCCACGTGAACTTATAAATAGAACATGCGTATAGTGACCCGTTTTAAAAGGAACTGGCTAACAACGAAACGGACGTAAGTTACGAGTTCGCGAAACGTCGTCTAAAATCGTCGTTATTGCAGTTGACTGTACGCACACGAGGTATTATTCGTCCTACACAAGCCCGGTCGTTACCGCGCCAATCCTTCCTCGCTGTTTTTGAGCCCGGATACGTTTCAGCTCTTGCTTGTGCACGTGTTTATGTAAATGTTCCCGCGTACACATCGAGTGACTTATACCTATAAGCGCATCGAAACGTTATTCACATTGCACGAACATTAAGCCCGTCGACGCTACGAAAAGTCGGAAGTTTTTGTGAACGAAAGTTATCCCTCGAAGGATCCAGTAGGGGCTCTTTGTGAGAGAGCAGGGCGCACGTGCGAGATCGATGGTTCGTAACTCTACCAACACGTACTAAAGGAATGTTGGAAGACCGCCGAGTTCGTCGTAAAGTACACAATCGAAATTGACTGGCAATATTTCAGGGACCGTCGACAAGGATTTCGCGAAGCTTCCTCCCCAAGTACTTTATCCAGTGTTTCATCTGCCTTCCAGATTCTTGTTACGGGACTAGGGACTACCGATACTCTTTCAGATTCCTCAATGAAATGCGGGATGTTTCGAGAAAACATACTTGATCGATGAGTTATTAACTATAAACTGGAATAAGAATGCTTATATATGTGTAATACAAATATGATAGTAAATTCCTCTAACTACATATATATTTTTTAAAAACTAGAAGTTGTTAGATAGTGTAAAAAAATGAGGTTAGGTCATACCAACATGAAATTGATCATTGCTTGTTTGTAATGAACAAAAATATTTAGAATAATTCCATTATGATGCAAATGGACTTAATTTTAAAGAAGCAATATCAATAATCGTCATCCAATAATACAAACGCACTTTCTAGAGACGATCACAGCACAACAGCAGAATTTATTCCCTCATCCAAATTCAGCACGTCCGAATAGATAGCCCATATCAGTAAATTTGGCTGAGCAACGTGAATTACGGGACTGTAAAATGAATTTAAGCGTGGTACGTGTGGCAAGCACATGTCGATAAATCACTACGCCTAAGTTCGATCGTGACGCGCGCGAAATTGATACCGAACTCGTAAACCTATTTCTGCTTTTTGCGCTTTTCCGCTTTTTCCATGAAAATACTTCGCTCGTAAACCGCGCGATTATAAATAGTTTACTATTTCAATGGCAACAATTAACGATCGACCAAAGTACGATGGAAAGAGCGATTTTCATCGAACGATCAACGCCGTGAAAATGTCAAAGGCAACGTGCAGCAGAGAAATATTTATTTCTCTGACGATCACCTCATTAATCGGATTTGCATGAGTGGCAATCAGGCGTCAATTAATAGCTGAATTATGCGGCATTCCTGCACGCCGTTAGAATTTACCTATATTATACACCGATCTCGCGTTATCCACCACCGATACAAGCCTTATAGTCTTTATGTAGCACGCCACCCACACGCGTGGTCATTATCGGCGCGCGAACGCGACGCGATCCAACATTTTACGGTGCATACACGTCGACAGATGGGAATGTTGGCGCCATTCTCGCGGCATTATGCCTGCACACGTACAGTGGCTCAGGAAAGTATTCCAACAGTTATAGAATCTTTTTATACATATATAATGTACTATACAAAATATCGTGAAATTTGTTTAGGACTAACGTGACTATGAATCTCGTGATTATATTGGTCAAGTCTGAACCGAATCTGAAAATGAATACATATAAAAGTTACAAAATACTTACGAGCATACACGAACAAAAGTTAACAAAGTATTTGAACAGTTAATTATTGATTGATTGACTAGTAAATCATAATACTTAGTAAGAACATTTGTAGCATATTTCTTTTTTACAAATTGAAATAGAATTTTACAAGATAAGTTAGTCGATATTTTTGTTCATTACTGTACATTCCTACATACCATGGCTGATAATGGCGAAGTAAAATTTCTAAAATCTTGTCTGCAATTTGACAACCATACGTAATCGCAATCTCCATTACGATCTCGTCGTGAAAGTCTATGGTGCATTAGATATCATTGTATTTTTTCTTAAAAGGGACGGGTTCTAGTAGAAAGTAAACATTCTGTATGAAATTTTGGCGTCATTATAATAAACTTTGAGAAAATATTCAGAAGTATGAAGTTTGCAATGGACAATTATTACTTTACATTTGGTACCAATATCTGTAATAAAATACTTTTTAAAATACTTAAGATCATATATTCAATTAATCAATTCTAATAAAAATATTTTTTTACCGAAGTAATGTATTATTTATCATAAAGATTTTATTCTACAAAATTATTCGATGAAAGGTTCATTTGACAAACTCCCACCAAGTACAAAACTCGAAAAACCATCCCCTTTGGAATCTCGCCTGGCGGCGCAACAACAATCTAGCCACGACTTGGAATAATATTTTGCCAATGTCCGAGGAAATTGATAACCTGGTGCCTCATCGAAGGAAAAACACAGACGGCCGTGTAAACTCAAACAGTTTATCGTACGGTGGATAGAGGGCCCGTGAGTTTTCAGGAGCCACATTTTTGGCAACGTCATGAAAGCGAGGAGAAGATGGCGCGTTGATCGTGAATGCGTCTCAACCGCGCGCCACAAGGAAAAAGTCTTGCCAAGCATATCTTGACAATGAAATGCATTACGCTCGAAGTTTTTATGCTCAAAGGTCGACTAAATTTCAACACGATCTAAATATAAGACGCCATCAACAACAACGATCGCACGCGCCGATAGACTTTTACATTCGATGCTAGTAAATCTGGTTTTCATCGCTTCCCCTTAGACTCAATACACACGAGCAATTCAACACCGCAGCATTTGAAAATTATAGGAGAAAAACATAAGTATAAGTATAGAAGTAAGAATTTTTACATAATTGAAAATCGAAACAACCTCTGAGGATCAAAGATCTTTCAAAAGTAGTTAATACTAGAAGGAATGAAGAAACAGTTCAGCTCCAAAACCAAATATGCATATTGACAATTTTGATAATATGGGATTTCCCTATAAAAAATTGTAAATGTGATTTATCATATTCTTTCCCCGTAGTCTGTATATACTAAGACGTTTCGTGCTATACTCTCTTTAAATTTCATGTTAAAATATTTGAGAATTGTTTCGCGGTAATACCACAAAGTGTCAAGCGACGCGCGTCGTAGCTCACGTTTCTATTAACACCTATGGCATGATGTTTTATCATGCTCTACACAAACCTATGAGTAACGTGGAAAAAACGTTTAGTTATTTAAAATTAGCATATACCCGATGGAATCTCAATTTCTGCTCGTAAAGAAAAATTTACTGAAGAAAGAGAAATTGATTAAAAAGATTCATATCCTGTCCTACATCTCTGATGCATTACGCGTACGTACACGTGATAACCTCGAAGTTGTAACGATAGCGTTGAACGTACGTACATAGTGAACAATTACCATTTACCGAAGGATTTTCGCTTACCTTGCTGTCCGTAATCGACGAACTTTTCACTTGCTATTTGTTATTCGGCGATCAACGATATATGTGGTGATTGTTGATATACGTGAAGAAGTGAGTGCGCGCGCGCGCGCGCGCGATCCGAAAGGCCGCGATGACGAGTTACGAACGCTTGGTTATTGCCGACGAGAAGCCTGGCGCCGTCTGCGAGTCGTATGTATCACAAACAGCTTCGTCTGACATTCAATACTCGTGATCGTTACTCTGCAGGTTGTTAATAATTCTAAAAATATAAAGGAACACCGGCTTCACGCTATTTCACAAATCATATCTACGTCTACATTCCAAGCGTAGTGCACGGTTACCATAAACGTAAAAGATAGGAAGTTACATACATAATAGATACTAAGATCAGTGACCCCAATTTGATCGATAACGCCATCTTTTTTTCCTAATCGTAGTTTCTGATCAAATAAAAACCAAAAGGCATACTGGAATGATTGTCGCCACATATCGATTTAAGTGTGGTATTGGTTGATCATGATGTTGATGATGAATTTTATAGTATAATTTTCTTTCATTTTTACTCGTAGGATATGCTGGCATCGTCGGAAAAGGTAGAGACATCCTGGATGTTAATTAATCACCATTTACTTTTAAAACGAAGTTAAAGAATAGTATTATATTATACTTTTATCGTGTAAAAATAATCTATGTAGGATTTTTAAGCTTTGTTTTCCTTCAGTATCTTTATATGAAATTTGAATAAATTTTCCTGCAGAAGATCTACTTTCCACTAACTTTCACCTTGTATCGCTGATATAAACGTTTCATAAAAATATTCAATTGCCATTGTAGATCGTGAATTCTAACCAATATGGATATACATTCGATTACACGTATTTCCTGTTTATTCTGAACATATCATCTATCTAAAGATCATTCCTTGAGTATATCGATATCACTTACATATATTATCTGTTCTTAAAACGTATCAATGGAAGGCGAAAAACTGATTCAATAAATTCGTATAAACGTTGTAATTGTAAGTGAGATGCTTTATTATCATATGAGTTTCAACTAAGAAACTTGATATATAAGTAAAAATAAGTGAATTTCGAACTTTAAAATGATTCATGAAAATTGAATTTTCCTTCAAGGTTGAAATGGTTTTATTTTCGTTTATTTACCAAACAAAGACTTAATGAAACCGGATTCACTCACACTCGTGCACATAATGTACATTTGAAGCTAAAAATGACAATGCACCGTATTGAGTACTTACTCATACACCGAAGATTACGCGCGCGAGAATGTCATGACACTAAGGTCATGCATATAGGAGCGATGTCATGAATGCAACTTATAAGTATTTAACCCATTTATCGTTGTTACGATGATAACACACATATATATTTATATATATAATACGTAAGTTTTTTAAATATTGGTTTTTAATTAATCTGGTCGGTAACTAAAATAACGTATCGTGATAGAATGTCAAGCAAATTAATACACGCTAAAATAAGTAAAAAAACAAAGAAACATTCATCTGTTTACAGTGCTATAGAGTTCTATGCATACATTTATAATTAATGAATTAAACACAAAATACGCAGCGGTCTAGTGTATAATTTCTTCTACGGTTGTTTGTGTTTTTTTTCAATTACATTATTTCTGTATTAATGAAGATGAATGAACGTACTGAAAAAAACAATGATTTATGATGAAAGCATATCTTATTGCATAATGAGTCGATCGTCTGTATCGGTAAAAAATCGGTATGATACATTTTAAATATTACGTCCTTTATTTTTGTTCTGACAGAGTTGGAGCTGATACTCGTTATCAGGCATGGACCTATCCTCATTAAAATTCCTTTTATCTTTAGTCGTTAAATATACACACGTTATTAAAGGTCGAAAAAATTTGCCATACGTAAGTATACTACTACATACTAAAAAAATATAATTTTTTTTTGAAAAAAAATTAAAATAAAAGTCTAGGAAACTTGTAATTTATCCATAATTAATGTATAATTAGTCGATCAAGAAAAAGAAAAGAAGAGGGAAGAGAACTTAAGTTGCTAAATGAAACATGCGGTATAGGCGGTGTGCAGTCTTTAGTAATTAAAAGGGAAAAGTAATCGTGCTTGTCTAACTGAAGTACCATCATCTGAATAAAGGGGATGCATGCAAGGCTGAGCATGAAGCGACGAGGATAGAGATGTGTTTGTTTTCGTCCAATGTAAATAATAATAATAGTTTCTATGTCATCAGCGTCCACATATGTGCGGAAATTCCTTTATCCTTGTCATTCCTTGCACAATATGCATGCACCCCGAAAAGGAGGACTTTCTATCAATTCTATTCGATAAACCAGCCAGAACAAAAACAAACTATTTTAACGGCAAATAACATATAGACTACATAAAGCACAATTACAGTATATTTCACAAATTGTTTAAACATTCATATATAATTATACGAATCTTCGCATATGACGGAAAGGCGATTTGATCAATTAGGGGAAGATTATTTTGTAAAAACAATATATTTTTAAGGACAGGAAAACATTAGGAGATTGAAGGACTTTGCGAAAATGGCTTCATCTGGCAGACTGCCATGCCAGTTTGCACTGCTGGCTTAGAAATTGCGAGGCCTATCTCTCTTTGCTGCGAGAGGTTCTTTCCTAATCATTTTTTTTTACCTTTTTTTTTTACTTTACTCCACATTTTTTCATCTCATATTTTTTCCCATTCGAATTTTTTATATCTGCATTTCCCGCCACGATCGATGCATAATTTCGGAATGTTGACAATATTCTAATTTACCTTATCAAGGTGCAATAAATAAATGATATCTCTTTTACACTGAGATATACATGGTTGACTGACTGTTAGTTTTAATCGCGAGCAGGTGAAGGAGGGTGCAATTACAACACCTGCTGATAGTCACATGCAGTAAGACAACCATTCTGCATAGTTTTGTATTGTTTTTTTACTTTTCTTTTGTCGACGTATACCACTGAAAACTTAAAAAAATAGAAACAAACTTTTGTAACTAGAAACAGTAAGTCATTGCACCGTCAGTTACCACTCACTGCATTTTTTCATGTCAACTGATGGGCCGATGTGACATTTGTAATGTAGTGGACAGAGCAACATTCTCTCATCTATTGATCACATTTTTATCATCGTATTTATATAATGTAATGTACAATATGCAGCTACATTATGATAATCAGTATGTCCAACGCATTCAAACTGACAACACCGTGGGTACTTCACTTTTTTGTTCTTAAGTTTTTTTTCCAAAGATATTCAAATTATTAATTAATCAAAGTGTATTGTATGTTTCAGAGTTAGGTACTTTAATACAATTACTTCCAAGTTTTCCACTTTTCTCGTGGTATCTCTGTGTAAAAAGTGTAACTATAATGCTAATATAATAATAATTATAATAATAAGTTGCACAAGGCAATAGTCTTGTGTGGCCGTTAGAATGTGTGCTTCCGGCCGATTTCCCCACTCCCCTCCCCCCAAAAAACTTCCTGGCACAATGACAACTTTCGACAATCTCCACCCTCCACTTCGAGATCAAAAAGATCTCGCGGTTTGCACTTAGTGTTACCTCTGTTTATATTATTATTCTTTCATGGGGGGGATAGGTGTGCAGCTGATTTTATGATGTTAATATAGCAACTGAATGTTGACAGAATAATGTTCCAATTAGCGATTGGCATTTTTGAGCTGATTAGAGAGCCAATCGAGGCCCTCGTAAAGTCCGTCTCCACTTGTGGCGCACGTTGCTTGAATGTACCAATTGCGATTACGGAGAGAGTGGAGTCCCAACTTGTCGGTAATCTCTGCTGCATTCATTGCATTTGGGAGATCCTAAAATATTAATTAGTTTATAAGTACAACCTAAAATACATAAATTATTCGTTTTATTTATTCTTTTTTAATTCCATTGATAAAGTCTATGCATTTGACATGAGTAATATATAATGTTTACATAACAAACGTTATATGCTATCAAAATACTCTATGCTCTCATATAACACAATGAAAGAGATACAACTCTGAGCATACTAGTAATTCAGGAACTATACTCACTTGTTTGTTAGCAAATATAAGAAGTACCGCATCTCTAAGTTCATCTTCTGCCAACATTCTCATCAATTCTTCACGCGCTTCACCGATACGTTCCCTATCATTACTGTCAACGACGAATATTAACCCCTGAAAATAAATTTAATCTATGAAAATAATTTTATTAGAGGTAAAGCATATTTTAAGTAAAATGTAAAATAAACTATTATGTCTGTATAGATAATAATTTTTTACACATAGAGATACAATTTAATCGTTTTCAAGATGAGAATTTAATTAATAAATTGCATACTTGTGTATTTTGAAAGTAATGTCGCCAGAGAGGTCTGATTTTGTCCTGACCACCAACGTCCCATACAGTAAAACTTATATTCTTGTATTCAACTGTTTCTACATTGAAGCCTAAAATTTACGATATTTATTTAGTAAACTATATCACTTGATACATAATATCATTTCCTGTATATATTGACATTTATATATATATATATATCGATATTTAAATAAAAGACAAATAAAAACAGAACCATATTTACCTATAGTGGGAATTGTAGTAACAATTTCCCCTAACTTTAATTTGTATAATATCGTGGTTTTACCCGCTGCATCAAGGCCTACCATTAAAATCCTCATTTCTTTTTTGCCAAAAAGGCCTTTAAATAATGTTGCAAACATATTCCCCATGATTAATGCTGATTATGTAAATACCTAGAATAATAAAACACTAGATTAATGTCCCATTTTATCATATACACAAAATAAAATTTTAAAAAATCGTAGATCGAGAAACTAGAGAAAAAACCAGATTAAATAAACTGAAGTTTTATTTGATACATATTACATAAAGCAAATCACATAAACAATCTAATTTTATTATATCACAATGAATTCTTTATTCTTCATTCTTTCATAACACTAAACAATATTTACATATGTATATACAAAATATATCTATATCTTATTCAAAGATGTGCATAAACATGTGAATGCTTAATCAAAAAATGATTAACATGGGTAAGAGCATCATTTTCCACAACATGTAATAATGAAAGTAGGACATTATCAAAACATAATTATCACGAAATTGATTTTTAAAATTAGTCGGAAAAGATATATGCCCGACATATGCAAGAACACAATGTACATACGATCAACGTGCAATAATATATATCGGGCTTAAAATTGTTTCGAAATAAATAACTTTCACAAAACGAAATCGATCGAAATAATGAAAAAATTCGAAACGCGTGTACGCGAGTACACAAAAGACACGTTTCGTGGCTGAAAAATAATATGAAAAATTATGTACGTAGACGGCGGTGATAAGAGTAGAAACATGCGTAAAGTACTCCAATACGCTGACACAAAGGCCGAAAAGCTAACCTGCACATTTACAGGCTAACACGCTTAACAGTAATCAACGAATATTTCGAACAACGTTAAATTATAGACTTTAATTAAATTGAACTGAAATAAAGAAAAAGAAAAAAAATATTATGTGTAGAAGCACGCACGAGATGCTCACGCTGCCCGCTTATTGATTCTCATTTTAATACATCGCTATGATTATCGGAGTAGCATACCGTGTTAAGGATCACTCTTTGAGCGTTTCACACTGGTGATCTTATTCACTTTTTTAAAATCGTCAACAGGCTACCTAAAACGCCAATACCGTGGTATTGCGACAAAGGCGGAAGATATTGTGCGGTTTGCGAAGCCACTGCGTACACCCGGTTGTCTGTCACCTTCGACCTACTCCCCAGCGCAAATCGTCGAAAGGTTCCCCGCTCAAAGTTCCATTATATAGAAACGTCGTCTAATTATTGAGACTCGCCCGTAATGTCACGTTGCTTGGTATAAGCCACTTGCGTTACTTACGTTTTCAGTAAAAAAGATTATATTCACGGGAAACGATAAAACATAAAACCAACACTCTCGAAAAGTACCGTATGTCAAAATGGCGGACGTGGAAAGGATTCATACCTTATGCCACGTATAGGGCCCACAAAATTCTCCGATTGGCTAAGCCGGTCACGTGACCGAGGAAAAATCTTCGGTGATATACCTACAGTACGCTAGGTGGCGATACAGTAAGAGAACACCGGTAAAGTCATCAAAAATTCCGAAAGTGTGTATAGGTGAATAAGCGTGCTCACGGTCGTATGCACAAGTCTGGCAACTAACGTGGTGGGGGCAATGCTATTAGTGAAAGCCAAATGTTTCTCGATTTGTCCGCTAGACAGTAAAACACAGTCAAGAGTTTGAATTGCTTATGTGTAACATAATGTAGACACGCGAGTGTATAGTAACTATGCTAAGTATACCATATATGTATATCAGCGGGTGTATAAATATATATATATACTGTTTTCTATAACTTCTAGATCGTAGCGCTCTATGGCTAGTGGCTGATTTATGAAGCACACATTATGATGTTAAGAGCCTTATCTCCACTGTGGGAATTGCTACCTGTGTATACGACTTTGGACGACGTGGACGTGTTCTAACACTGTTGATGGAAAGGTCCACACTCATGAGAGCGAAAATCCCCTTTTTCTCTTCTTAATTACCAATTCTAATAATGTAATTATGTCTTATCAATGATCCAAGATCATGTAATACGAAGTTATACGGTAGTATAACCTATTACGTATGTACATTATATATATTTATTTCTCTATGAAAGAATTTAATTTATTTTGTGCTAATTAAATCATGGTGCCATGTGAATATGAAAAGTAAATGATCAGAAGTAATAAATAGTAGGTTATGTGCAAGAATATCAATTTTTGAGTGCTAGTATGTTTTCAGTTTATATATTCCGATTTATGTAATAATCGGAATTATGTTATCGATATGAATGTTTATGTTCTCTTTTACGCATTTATCATTTATTAGAATACTATTAACGTAACTACTAATAACGCTCTGTTTTATTTTAACTCTCTTTCTTAAACTGTTTTTTATTTTGTTAATGAATCATAATTTTTAAGTAGATTTGTAATTGTTTATTCTTTTATACACCGGGAGTATGATATTTTTCATCTAATGTTCCTTCTCCGTAAAGTTGGCATTCTTCTGTATTGTATGGGATATCTGTTAGTATTTCTAATGTTTCGAATAGTTTCCCTGGTTTTCTGTAAATATTGTAATTATTGTACAGTGACCAGTATGGTTAGTGATAGAATATTTATGATTAAATTATATTACTTTGGTTGGAAAGCAACCGTGATTGTGAAATAACAGCCTTGGTAGTTATATTGACTTGACAATGTTCCATGCCTTTTATCAATCATAAATTCTTTGGTTTTGGACTTTTTATTTATTCTATAATTTACACTGCATACTAATGAAAATCAATCAATAAGACTTAGTTAATGTATAACGTTAAAATAATGCTAATGTATGTAAATACTAAAGAAGATAACAATTATGGCTATACTTGATAAGTTTCTGATAGTTAATGATAGTTTCTTTGCATCACCTATGTAAACAAGACCAAAATCTAATGTGTATGATGATAATTTTAACACTGGTAACCATATTTGCAAAATTAATTCCAAGTTCTAAAATCACATAAATTTAAGGATTTATTATGTTCATTCAAGTAGAACAAAAAAGAAAAATGATTAATACTTGATATCGTTTATCAGAATGTATAATGTGTAATGGTTCCCTTATTGTGATCTTTGGATCATGGAAATCTTGATTTGAACTTGTATTCATTATAGTTTGAATTAATTTCTCTTCTACAATACATGCAATTTTTACCTATAAAAAGAATGTTACTCAAAATTTGTATTTCTGCCAAAGGAAAAGATAAATTACTTCAATATATCCATTTGGATTTATGCATATAATTCCAGACTTAGATAGATCTGCTTCTCCATAAATTGATGTAGATATGATATAAAATGGTTCATATGTTTCTAAAGTTATCTCTATTAGCTTGTTTTTAGTGTTGTACAAAAATAATGTTTTAGTCAGTCTAAGAAAAATAGATTAGGTGAAGAAATATTCTATTCTTTGAATAAGAATTTTATATTTTGTAATTTTACATACTCTAATCTTTTCCTTCGACTTCGTATTACTTTACTGGCACAACATATAAACGTTCTATCAAATTTAGAAATATTAAAATCCAATGTAGATTTAGTAATATTTGCAGTAACATCAATTTCTACAGGAGAAAAATAATTGCCACTCTGTCTAGCATAATAGTTATCTCTGTACCTATTATTATTATATAGTGTCATATAATTCACTGTAGATATTTTACATTGATTTGTATCACAAGTCAGTTATACAAACATATCATTTGGAGCAACTCGTAGAAATCCAAGAATTTTGCAAAAAAATTCTCCTTCGATACTTTCATTTGTTTCCATCATAGTTTTGTATCTTTCAAGTTGTATATCAATAATTAGGGAGGTATTACTTTTGGGTAGGATGAACATTTCTCTAGGGGTAACCTTGTAAGATACCAAAATGTTTTCTTTATTATTGATATGTACAATATGTTTTTCTTAATATTTTAATAAGATTTAAATGTTTTTTTACCGTGCATATTCTTGTATCAATTAAACCATAGTAAGGAAGTATCGAAATTTGTATTTCAATGTCTTTCTTCTCTACTATATTATTTGGTGGTATACTACTACTATTACTACTGGTGGTATACTGTTTGGAAATTTCACCATTACACATCCAGGATGAGGTCATGTGTGAGGATTCCCTAAGATAATTCAGAAAATGTACTTGTATATTTTTGATGACTATTACATTGCTATTGAGAATATTTACATGTAACTAGATGTTGTAATATCACTAGTGTTGCTGAATTCACTAGAATCACATGTATGTAAGACTTTTGAGTATGGATAGTGTTTTTCTAGGTGTATTTCACTATTAGTCTTCTGCTTATTATTTCTCAATTTTGATGCCAATTCGTCAGTAAATGGTGTATGAAAGCTAAATGCTACGTTAAAAGGCATTGATTCTAGAACTGGCTTGACTACAAATGTATGCCAGTCAATAATTATAGGTATCGCGCTTGTATTTGTCAATGATATTTTTCTCCCATGTAGGCGACTACCTACAGCTACCATTCCATATCTACAAATATATTTTCTAAAATACTGAATTTGAATTTTTTAAAATAGAAAAATGTTGGATATACCTAATAATAGGTATATTAGATTCATTTCTATCAGAAATTGACAATGATATTGGTGATCCAACAACTTGTACACATATCCCTATAGTATACTGTGGTAAACCAGCAATATTTATTTCTAATTCATCCACATAATAACCCCATGTATCAGCAAAAACATAAATGTCCACAGGCATGGCTTTGAAAGGACCAATATCTGAATTTAAGGGATCAACATAGACTACCATACCTGATCCAGGTTGTTTTACTTTGCACAATGTATCTTCTGTAAATAGAAGAGATTATTCCAAAAATAATATATTTAGAATTTCATAATTTTACAAGTAAACAATATCCTACCTATTAATTCCTTCCGCCGACTAAAAACTCGTTTATAAATGAACCTGATCCGATCTTCTTGCGACTTCCATTTACACGAACACATGATGGGATAAAAGTTCTTTATACGAAGCCAATAATTAGTTGGAATCGAAGTCTCGTTTTTTATTATAAAAGTTTTCTTCTGCACTGAAGGTTCGAATTATTCGTTTCTTTGTAAATATAAATATTTATTTTTTCATTTAGAGGAGTATATTTCCTTTCAAAATTTTAATCAAGATACCTGTTCTTAACGATAAACCTGGAAATTCTATTACAACAGGCTGTGTAACCAGTGGTAAGAATTTTTCGTGGAATGGTACAATGCTTCCAGAGGAAACCAAATAATTGTCATTTTCTGTTATGTTGCTCATCTATAGTTATTAAGTCAAACATATATATTATACAATTACGATAGTAATATTTATGGTTTGATAAAAATGCAAAAACTTCTCACTACCTGAATGATTTCTGAAGTACGAGTACTTAGGAAGGGCTGTTCGCCTGATTCGTCAACTGCCACTTCTTGCATAGAAGGACCTGCTGAAGCATCTTTAAGAACCTCTCCTTGATCCAGATTCGTGTTCATTAATTCTCGTTCCTCTCGCTTTTTGTACTTGTCTAATAATTTCTGCGAAGTTGTACATTAAGATTGATAGTCCATTTGAATTACGCGCCAAAATTCCAAAATATTAGTATAATATTTTACATCATTATTACCAGAAAATAATTTATACAATTTTCGTTCTTTTATGGATAGGATACAATAATAACGGATCGCCTTTCTAATTTGCAGAAAATTAAAAATTTGAAATTTTTATCTAAAAGATTCTAAGCGTTTGATTGAAAAATTAAAAATGAAAATTTTAAAAGTATGAAATTTTAGATTAAATAACTTAAGGTTTAAAAAAATAAACCTTTGTATTCGGCATGTCTGAGCATATTTTTCATTTCTTTGTTTTTTCGTACTGTGAAACTTCAAGGAAACATATTTTTAAAAAATTTAGAGCTTGTGTAATTTTATACTATATAATCACCAGTGATCTATCTCTTTGTCTCCTTAGAGTGGACATCCAAGTTGTTTGCCAGATTTGCGATATCTTCTCAGAAGGGATAGCCGAGCACAAAGGGTTAATAAATTAAAAAAAATGTTTATTTGTGATCTTCAAAATTATTAATTAAATGTACCATGTGCTGTCTAGATTTTCCCGCCATATCCAAAGCAAGTTTGAGACTATCTGCCCGCCACTTTACTTTAACAAAATTATTCATTAACAATGGCGTATCGTCGTTTAATGGAAAATAAAATATGACATAAAGTGATTCGATGAAACATTCGATGCCCAGCATTATCATCTTCCGCGAATCTCCCACAAAACATGGTATAAATAACGATTGCACGATCCCCTAGAAATTATAAAAATAAATAGTAAACCAAATATTTTCCCAAAATCAAATTTTTGAAAAATTAAACAAATATTTAACCTCTGAAAGTGGTGTGATAGTTATTTCAATTTTTTTAGTGCCTCTAGCTAATACTTCTCCTTTTTCAGGACACACGCAAAGTTTCATCTTTGACGAATCTAAACCACTAACTTCACCCCACGAATAATTCAATGAGTCATCAGCGAGATTCTTTAATATCAAAATGTAAGTTTCCTTGACGCCGATGTATAGAGTCCTGTCACGCGTAATAATCTTAATAAGAAATATAAAGCTTTTTAAGTAACATAAATTATCTTAAAATTACAAGCCTTGCGGGTCTAATGATACCCATGCTTATTATATGCTCTTGCCACAGTAGGTCGAATTGGTTTAGGTTTACTAAATCGTGGTGATAAAATAACTCATCTGCTCCCTACAATGTAGTAAATTTCTATAATTTTGTAAACACAATAAAGATGACAACAGAAATGAAAAATTAATGAAAGCCTTACTAACTGACACGTTGATGTTCCTTCTTCAAATTCTTCTTCTAATATTTCCCCTATTATTTCTTCTTTGTCTTCTTCTTCTTCTTCGTAATCCGATCGAGGATATTTGATATCTGATGGCACATCCAAGATATGTTTCAATATTTCTTCTGTTGTTCGATCACTGATCAATTAAAATGCAATTTTAAATAGATACTGGACCTTCGTAATTGTAAATAATATTCCTTTGTTTATGTTCAAATAAATAATGGAAGAATGGTGATTATAGACTTCCTCACTCCCATGGGAGAGGTAGGAATTAATAATTAATGTAAACAAATTGCTTGCAATATAATAAATGATAATACGAGGCTAATGGACACATGAGAGCTTCAAATCTCTAAATGTAAATTCAACATTAAAATCGACGCACGTTTTATCCTCCTCATCCATCATGTATCGCAACCAGACTTCGACATCGGCGATCCAAATGTCTACAGACTGACAATGAGTATTCTTTTAAAAAAATGTTTCTATTCTAATTGACAAGTTAGTAAAGAGAATAAAATGATTTTACAGCTGGACATTTTCGTCGTTTTGTGGTGCATTCTTTGGTTTGTAGATCCGTATTTTTTGGTATTGCATCAACTGGTATATCTTCTACGTATAATCTAATAGAATTCGATGAATGTCAAATGCATTAATTTTCACAGTAACAACTCAAAATTAATATTATTGTTCGTAACAATACTTTTTTAGCCGTAAACTCACTGTAGAACAGCAAAATAATAATTTGGCTGTAAATCTTTATACTCAGCCGTTACAGTAAAATAGTGCACAGAAGTTGGAGCGAAAACTCCTTGGTCTGGATTAATGTGAAGCAGTTCTAAGGGAAAATAATTCTTTGTATGTATTCTGTGCATGTCAGTTTGCACGTTTCGTTTCATCCAAGAAAAATGCATGCTGATCTCACTATTTAAAAATAATCATAGTGTATTTATTCAATTAACAGTTACCAAACTAAAATTGTTTTATTATTAAATTTATGGTAACAAATATATGATATACCTAATATTGCTTACAGCAATGATACATTGCCCGATACCGTCAGGGGTATTGGTGCTCAGGTTTATGTAGTAATTCGCTTGATTATCAATATTTCTTTCCAATGGCGTTAATTTCATTAAATGCTGCAATTTTACTTATTTTAATTGTCACCTTTCATATTTGAATTAATCCTATTTTGCACCGAGTTTATAGTATAAATACTTTACTAAGCTGGATGAAATTCGACTCATATATTAATCCATCACCGATTATCTCTGTTTCCAGCAAGGTACAATTATCGCATAATATGTATAATTTTTCCACCTGACAAAAATGATAATAAAAGGTCAGAAGTGGATAAGCAAGTCGAAGAAAATCAATTAATTAAATATATTTTTATATGAATAGGGTAATGAATTATTTTCCATTTACATGAATTCCATAGCACTCTGGTGAGAAGTACATACGAAAATCTAGTTCTTCGTTTGTATTCAGTGCAAAATACGCAGGCCACACGGTAAAACAGGATAATTTTAAACTATTTTTGTCTGTGATATCCTAAAATAAAAAAATATACAATGGGAATGGAGAAAAAGATATTAAACAAGATCTTTTTAGATAAGAAGATATTTAAGAAGAATTTTTTTTAATGAAACGGATAGAAATAGGAAGTGGTTTTACTATAATGTTCATAGAGAACCAGTCTGCCTCGCTCATTATGAAAAACCGGCCCTCTCCGCCGACATTCTTGAATTTTATAAGTACATAAGCTTCTTCTCCTACAAAGGCTTTCTTACAGTCGAAAGTCATGCTTACAAAATTATCGTCTTCCGTCATCCAGGTAGATAAAGTTCCAGAGCTATTTAATGTAAAAGACTAAAAAATCAAAGTCATGATGACGTGTAAAACCATTGCAACTCCCTTATCGTTATTTGAGCTACAGATTTCTTGTCTCTAATATCAAGGTCAATGTAATATCGTTCAAGCTCTATCAATTCACTCTATCATAAATTAAAAAAAAGAATGGAAAGATAAATAATTCTAACAAGTTACCCAAATGTATTATTGAAATAATAAAATAATTAAAATATCTTTATCTGTGATTCAATAAATGATACTCAAAAGAATGACTTTGACGCTTGATCCACAAGAAGAAGTCAGACGTCAGCTATAATCAGGTATTCTTATCGTTGCTAAGAATTAGAATATCGTACTTCTAAACTATCGAATGACATTGCTATCTCTGGATGCCAAGCTTGATTCGACAGTTCCTTGTATGTGTCCGAATATGTGAACGATATTTCTTCCGTCAGGCAAGTTCCTACATAGAGAAAATATTTCAAAAGAGCAGTTTATATCTCTTCAGTCCATTTTACCTTGCATTTATACTTTATTTATTTATTATTCTTCTACATCTAAGCAAATCAGGTTAACCCTTATGTCCATATCCGGGTGCCCACCTGAATACATTTTCTGAGTTTGAACCTTTTAAAGGCGAAATATCTATCCCATATCTTTCTTTTCGTTCTCAAGTCAACAAAATCTCGAAGATGGTATCCCGCTGGGGATAGCCATCCACATGTTATTTAACAATCAAGTTAGAAAAATTTACCAAATGTCCAGCTGGACAAATTGTAAAGTACAAATTAAATGACAAAAAAAAAAAATGTATAAGGTTAAGATTTCAGATCCGTGATAAAATCAGTTTATTATACGACGTGAGTTTATAATTCTGTGTTGAACAACGTTATGCATCTCGGCTATTGATATAAGGTTTAAATTGAAGGGTTTGTAACAATAAGGGGCAGTATGAAATATAATATCATGTCCAAAAGTGCAACAGTATATTGCTACAAGTATTAGTTGATCATGAATTTATAGCACATTCGAAAGAATAATTTGATTTCGAGTTTTGGTCTACACAAATTACTGTCTATTCAATTATAAAGTGAAGTTACCTTCTTATTGTAGCATTTCCTTAAACTATATTCTTCATATCTATTCTAAACTATATTCTTCATATCTATTCTATCATTATTTTGTAGTAATTTTTATACCCAACAAAATAGGAGGGTCTTTGTATCCGTGCAACCGGATAATCACCGAACTTCCATGTTGAACGTTTAACACCAATACTTCTTCTGGTGTATCAATATCGTCGCAACGGAACAGAATGATCAATCGCAGTTGCATTCCCGGCGGAACGATGCCTCTGTTCTCTACCACAGGCTGCACTATAACGCGGAACTTGGAACGATACGGTCTCCCTTCTATTTGAAATCTTGCTGGGATATTGCTGACATTTTGCAGTATAATTATTTTCTGCCATATAATAAAGTCGGTTACAAAATGTATTTCTCACTCTCGCTTTAGTTTCAGTCGAAAAAAGACGTTTAAGAAAGAAAGTTATTTGGCGTAAAGTTCATATGCATGCAAACATATCTTTTGGGTGGATTTAAAAAAAAATTTGCTTTACCCACTGAATATTATTTCTGAGTATTAAATTTTATATTAAATTTTAAATATTCGTATCAATGCATAAAAATCATTAACCTATTAACAATAATTCTTCTGTATTTGTGTCACATTTAAGAAACGTTCTAATATAAAAAAATAAAGTTTGATCGCAGCAAAATTAACCCTTCAAGAGTACAACTCAAGAGAGAACCTTAAAATTCACCAAATATAGTATTATAATTCATACTATAATCAAACATAATATTTTAAATTTTACATCCTCATACATGACATGACATACAATTATTAATATTTATTTCCTATAAAAAATTGAAAATATGTATCTTTCACGTTTGATATCAGACATATAGGAAATCTTCAGGACAATGGGACGATTATTTTCGAAAAAAGATATTCTAAATTCTTTTTCATTTCGTTGCACTGCCGAAGGATTAAATGGGAATTAGTCGAGACGAACCTTATACATCTTTCTCAATTTAAAATTACGAAATTGCACGTAATTCGTGTTGGCCACTAATATACTCTTTTGGGTATCAGATCTTAGTATACTTCTTTTCACTCGAGTGCTTAAATCTGATCGTAGCTTGGAGTAAGACCTGGTTCGGAAGATTTAATACGAAGATTATGAAATTCGACGTTTTTAACTGTTATTTAATAGATATACTTATTGACATAAAGTTTTGGTAACGATGTCACGTGTATCAATGATTGCTTAAGTTTTGATTTTGGTCTTTGTCTTGATAATTCTAACAGTTTTCTGTATTCGTTCCAAATCTTCACTTTTGGTGGATCTATTGCTAACTCACTAGCATGTATGTCTAAAAAAGTTGTTGATGATTTTTTATATGTTAAATAACAACTTTATTAAGTATCCTACCTAAATCTGTTTCACATTCTTCAAAATCAACATCTTTAGATTTTAACTCGTCATATTTTGATTTTAAGTCTTCCTGAACGTTACGTTTCAGCAATTTAATGTCAGCTGGGCAAGCATTTTGTAACCTATTTTTGTAGGTCTGTAAAAATCACGGATATTTGACTATTTTGGTTTCTCTGTCAGTCAAAAATATGAAGATACTGACACAGAGTAGATAGGTCGATTTTTGTTGCAAAACCACGTTTTTTTGAGTAGTATTAATAAAACCATATGACATTTTCCAATTATCATTTCTGTATTGTACCATACTTTCAAGTCTTCTTTGGACAGATTGAGTATATGTTTTGCTATCATTATCTTCCATCTGGATAAGACTCATTTTATGAAAAAGATTTGTCAATCAATCTTTAATTACGATTAACAAATGAAATCGCAAATGAATACATTGCATGCTTAGTTATTTAAATCTTTTTTGTGAGTGTTAAATAAAATTTGAACAAATATATACATGGTGGTTAAGGAATAAATAATTAGAACACAGTAACGATTATGATGAAAAATAAGTAAGTAGATTAATTTTGACACTATGGTTTATTTGGAAACAATTTTTTATATAAAGGTTTAGAGAATGAAGTTCTATGTACAAAAGGAGTATGTTAGTAAAATACTAGGATTTTATATTCCTGGCCGTACATCGTGCAAAATAGTTTCTTCTTATACCGAAATATAATTAAAAATCGTTCTCGTTACGTGCAGTTCTTCCTCTTTTCATTTTATTGCGAGAGCAGACTGCTTATAATTAAACGCTTGAATCTAGTTTAACCCTATTATAATTAATTATTATTTACGTCGACGAAAAAACGTCTCATTTCATTTGACATAGTCGCAATACAATCACAATAAGGTACACTTATTTATATTTATCGTAAATTGTATTTCGTAAATACAAAGAATTCGTGTATCTTCCTTGCTTTCTAAACCCATATACATACACATACATATGTATAATTATTTCCACACGCATAAACATTATATGCACGTATTTTTCATTGTTTTCCCTTCTCTGTTACATATATGACATTATAGATTACGCTTTGTACAGTCTATTAAATAAACAAGCGAGAGAGATCTCACAGATTCTCAACGTTGCTTATTTCTATAATACGTTCAACGAGACCTCCACCATCGTTCACACAAGTATTAATTCTTCGTCTTAAGATATAAAAAATTGGTACACTTTCGTTCTTGTTGTCAAAAGCACAATAGCGCAGGAAGCGATTAGCGTGTTTCGAAAAGCATCGTAGTTATTCAACAAATATCTTGGGCATTAATTGTACATGTGTAATTATGTATCGAGCAACCTGAAAAGGAATGGGAGCTTGATAATAATGAGACGCGCATGATATTGCATTAAACAACACTGTATTTTTCTGTCCTCTTTTCATCTTCTTTCTTTTGTTTTAAAAGCCTTATAGATTTAAAAATTATGTGTTTATTTCCTTTTATAAGAGTGCACTTATTTTAATCTATTAAGAGTAAGCATACACAGTCCTTAACGCAAAAAAAGGAAAGAAATGAATTTTTGCGCTCGCGTAAATAATTTACCATGCACAAATTTAAATATTATTACGAATATTCGTGTTAGAATAGGATGATTTTAGAAATCAAAGAGTATTAAATTATAATTTATATGGATCTTGTGGTAAAGAAAGGTATATGTATTAGCACAGAGTCAAACTAGGTTCAAGTTTTATATAAAAAATCATCGCGATAGAAATAATCGAAATATTCGATTCTTTTCTCTTGCTTTTCTTTTTCAACAATATATTTACATTCTGAAATGCCGATTTGTCCTTTGATAATTACCAATAAATTCCTCGTGACTTTTCTCTAAAACCTGACCAAATATATCGTGCTATATAAGCTTGGACTTTGTATGCGGGGGAATAAAGGTCTTTATTAAAAGCCTATTATTGTGTGGAAAATATAAAACCCCAGATTATACTTCACTATCCTACAAATACAATGCTTAGTTCAAACGTGTAATGGATTTTCCTCAAAGATGCAATATATTTGTTTTTCTTTCGCGTTTACTCTCTCTCGCTCTCTCTCTCTCTCGCTCTCTCTTCACATTTATAAATTAAACGAATAAAAATTAAGATTCCAGCGGATTTGGGACACTGAAATATGAATTTCTAAAACATAATTATTTATCCATTAATCTATTATTCTAGATTTCTGTGTAATTACGATTCTGTTATTATTTTTCCCTTTTCTTCTTTTTACAATATACCAGCTATATGTATTTCTGTTCTTTTCTGTTCTATATATGTTCTTTTTCTTTCACATTGTATCTGTTTTCAGCTGGAAAAATTGTGGATAATTTCATTGCAATTGTACGAAGTAAATCTTCTTACATATATACAACCCACGATCATCCCTTAAGCGTACAACTTCCATTGTAAATTCTATAGTTCGATGCATAATCGTTTATTCATTCCACATGATATTAATGTTAAGTGTTTCTTCACTTGCCGAGTCCGAGCGCAGCATATTGTTCTTCCGTGACTTCTGTCATCATTAGATTTCCGTCAGGTAAGAGTAAGACTACTCTTCTTGTTCCACCTAACATAATAATGCAATTAAATTTTAGTAATATGTCCCTTTACTTTAGTTTTCACTAAAGTTTAAGTTTAAGTTTGAAACGAATGTTTAAATTCGGTACATTACCTGGAGTAGGTTCTTCCGCTTGTACGACTTGAGCTACAACTTGGCCATGACCATCACCATCTTCTTGTCCCTCCGTCACATCCGCCGTATTCGTGTTGTCCATGATAGACATTACCATTGGATTTTCAGTAGGTTCTGTACCACCTTCCTTTACATAGAACTGCGAAGCCAGATTTACTTGATCAGGTATTAATTGAGCTACAGCTTCCGCCACAGCGTGATCTAACGTTAAAACAGAGCCTTCGTCTCCTTGTTGCTCTGTGGTAACATATACACATTGTTGCTCGCCATCAGCATCTCGAGTTACCAATAATGTCTGGCCATCCTCAGCTTGACCAGCCACTTGATAAACAACACCATCCTCTCCAGTTATTGTTACCAAGTTTGATGTGTCTTCGGTTACCTTCCTCTCTTCCGATATTTTTTCTTCAGTTTTTACATCGGTAGACGCGATTGCTATTGTGTTAGTCGAGGTAACAGTGGCTGTAGTTAATCCTGCTGCAATAGATGATTCACTGGTTGGTGTCGCTTCTGTTAACGGTGTTGTCGTGGTTGTGGCTGGTGTGGCCACGGCAGGAGCTGTATCATCCAAACAAGGAAGATCCGGTGCAGGAACAGATACATTCGTCAAATTGATTTGCGCTGGCTCGCTGGTCTGAACGATCGTTCCTGTCGTTCCACCGGGACTCATTTCGACTCTCATTATTCCACCACCCTCTGTAAGAGAATCAAGAGATGGTAGAACCAATTCTGTGGTGGTGGTTGTAGCGGAGACGTCTATACTCTCTGATGTAGTTGTAGCGGCTTTAATGGTAGACAACGGAGTTCCCGTAGATTCAAGTTCAGGTTCTGGTTCAGCCGGTTGTTCGACGGGTTCACCATCCGGTCCAATGATACGGCCCGTCAATGGACAAAGAGTAAACGGCCTAGGTGGACTATCAGGCTCCGTAGTGGCAATGGTATCAGCTTCAGGAGGTGGAAGCTCCGGTTCAACATCGCTGCTACTCTCTTCGGAGCCTACCTCGTGGAACTCCATGTGAAGACCATCACCTTCCGCCAATTTACTTTCTTTCAGTTTGTTCCCCGGAGTGGCCGTCGCTGGTGTTTCAGCCAATTTCCCTCTGCCTCGACCAGCGGTAACACGAGCAGCTGCTAGGAGGCCGCGGCCACCTGGTTTAATGATACCCGCTGCTTCTTGAGCTTTCCTTTTTGCCATTAATAACTTTTGCTGCGGAGATAATAATGACTGTGGCTTACCAACTGGTGTTTTCGGAGACTGTTTAGCCTGTTGCACTGGACTAGTTCCAGACTTTACCACTTGCTTCGGCTGTGGGCTAAGCACCGTAAACTTTGGTCTAACTTGAGTGACATTTCCAGGACTCACCGAGTTACTTTGCGTAGTTACAGCCGTCGTACGTTTTTGTAGTACCTGGCGTGTTTGCTGAGACTGAATTTGTTTCGGGGCTGGCGCCCTAACAGGTGTGCGAATTGTTGACCCGATTCCAAGTACGCTAGTTGGTGTCGTCGCACGCAGTGGAGGTCTCGGTAACAAAGGTCGACCGTCCGCACTGCGTTGGCCTGTAACAGGTCCAGGACGTATTCCTGTACTTATTCTTGGCTGCAAAGTTATGGGAGCCGGCACCGCGGTCACGACATGTATCTGCGGTAACTGTGTCGGATCTGGTTTCGGCTGGATCTTTATAGGCTCTGTTTTCTGTATACCTCCTGCTTTACTCGTAACAGGCTTAGAAACTACTTTCATCTGAGTTACTACTTGACCTCCATCCATTTTAGAAACCACTTTTACCGGTGTTACAGAATTCGATTGCGATGCGGATATTACTTGCTTCCTTACTACGTTAGTATTATCTCGATTTTGAACCATCAAAACACCTTGTGTGGTTGGCGAACCTTTTACAGCCAATTTTCCGCTAGGGGACGAGTCCAACTTAATGATGCCATCTTTCCGTGACATTACGTAAACGCCGGATGTTAAATTTGGCATTTGCTTCGGGTCAACTTTAACGACTCCTTTGGCATTCGCAACTAGGACTGGTGGTTGGTTAGATTTTGCTCCTTCGGGAGATTGAAGTCCCAATGAAGTCGCAAGATCTGTAGACGAACCACTTGCTCTGTTAGACCCGTTTGATTGAGCATTAGCACGATTAAATGCGCGCTGAATCATATCACTTCGACCCAACAATTTTTCCTCCTCAGACTCTCCAGTCCAGTCTTCGTCACTACCTGTGTCGCCTTTAGTTCGTTTGACAACGCTACTGCCACCATCCTCGGAATCACTCTCCGAATAATCCATCTTTCTTTTCCC
Organism: Bombus vancouverensis nearcticus; assembly: GCF_051014615.1. Classification (NCBI taxonomy): domain Eukaryota; kingdom Metazoa; phylum Arthropoda; class Insecta; order Hymenoptera; family Apidae; genus Bombus; species Bombus vancouverensis. The sequence continues at coordinate 6,655,127 of NC_134911.1, forward strand.
TAATACTAAACAAATTTCGGAATCTTAATATGTTTCTAACATTTGCAGTGTATATACAATATGAACTATATTATAAAATACACATACGGTCATTGTCTTCGTCCTTCATGGAACCGCACCACTGCTTCACTTGATCCATTGCTTTTGATTTACTTGATCGCATAGGTCGTCTACATACAGAAAATTTGTAATTTGAAGTGTTATTTTATAAATATAGAGAACACACTGAAAATTGTAAAAACTGTAGGCAAAAAATAATTGCCTTACCCTACTTGACCTGCAGTACTTGGTCCAGGTTTAGCTTCAGCTTTTATAATTGTTTTTTGTGCGGGATGAGCACCTCGACCTGCTGCCTTAGCAGTAGCCTGCTGTTGAGCTGCTTTCAATTCTTTTTTTTTAGCAAGGTTTCTTTCAAATTCTTCTAATAAATGTTTACACGTGGCTACATGCTCAGCAGGCTCCCATCTATTATGCTCACTGTAATTATTTGCATATTTTTATCTCCGAATATTTTTGATATCTTTCGTAATTTATTGTATTATCCTCCTGTCTAAAAATGTACGGTTATATTATAAATTAAACTTACTGTCCAAAACCTTCCCATTTTAATAGATATTCTGAACATCTTTTTTTCGGGTTAAACCGTTTAGCTAAAATTTTTTCTACTACGTACTCTTCATCGCTTGAGTCGTCATCACCAGCTTTATTTGATTTGGTCTATAATAATGAATAAATTATTAGCTTTTTACATATGTTAAAGTTACTGAAATGTAACGAAGCTGACCTTGAGTTTTATTGTCGGTCTCAATTTTGGTTTTTCTTTCTTTTCTACTTCCTCGAAAGATTCATTACTTTTTTGATTCTTTGCTTCCGAAGTTTTAGTATCTTTTCTACTATCATCTTCCGGTTGTCCATTTCTAATTACTTTACGGACTACTATTGGTTTTCCTATAATAGTACAGAATACCTTAAGTGCATTGATCATTTAAATCAGAATAAAATTATTGCTTTTTTGATATGCACCTTCTGCATTAGTAGTTATTTGATTTTGCCTTGGTACATCTTGCATTTTTGCATTACTAATTTTCGTAAATGTTTGTATAGTTTTCCCAGCTGCAATCCACGAATCTCTTATGTGTGTATCCATTTTGCACCATTTTTGATACAGTTTCCATGAATTTGTTGAGTCCCTATCTGAACTTTCCTGTTGTATTTGTGAATCTTTCCATAAAAGGAAAGCCCATACTTGTGCTTTTTGCTCATTCTACAAAAAGTTAAAATAACATAGTGATATTCTTATTCCAGAGTTATTTCTCAATGTCATCATGATTTAATAGTGATGTAATGGTTACTAACATTACTATTTTCACGAAAATGTGAAACTTGGGTGCAAGCACCCTCTTTTGTACGATGCTCTTGGAATTCTTCAATAAAATGAAAAACTGAATGGCACTGTCCACACACAAGAACATCTAATCTTCCCATTTCTTCTTGTGCAGCTAATAACATAATAAAATTTATTATTTTATGTTTGTAAATTAATCATAGTAATAAAGATTGTAAAATACATCTTCAAAATAAGTTTCTTTTTATATTTTGGTCAATATGCCAGGACTCTCACTTTTATGTACCAGTGATTACTAACTTTTTATACTCATATAAATTATCTGTTATGAAACTGTTCAAAAGAATACATATCTACAGCTTTCAAATTTTAATAAATTTGATCTAACTATAATAAATTTAATTTGTTTAATATTTTATGTAATAATACACTTTGTTAAGAGTTTAAAATTATATTATTATTTTTAATAAATTTATATATTTATGTAATAGTTGTGTTTATAGCAGTACAATAAACAAAGGCTTGTTGTTTACATAGCATATTACTAATGACAAATTGTAAATATTACCTTTAATAACAGTAGGATTACTACTAATGGCCGAAGGGCCATCGCCACCCTCCATTTTGTTCAATAATGTATTTAAGTCTCTATCCACAAGCTTCTTTTCTAAAAAAATAACATTTTCTTTTAATTTCTACTGAGACTGTCCACTGACAACTTTACTCATATTATACCAAGCATATAAGACAAAACAATTAATCAATGACAATATATTAATAACAGATTAATTCAATTATTCAATAATTCTTTGAACATTATATTATAAATTTTAAATTCACGGTTACTATATACTAACATGAACATATATTATACATATATTCTCTACAAGTGAACTAAAATGACAATATATTAATAACAGATTAATTCAATTATTCAATAATTCTTTGAACATTATATTATACATTTTAAATTCACGGTTACTATATACTAACATGAACATATATTATACATATATTCTCTATAAGTGAACTAAAATTTCAATGATAAGATCCATATTTTAGATTAATTAATTAATTAGCAAGTAAAAGAAAATAAAAATTAATTATACCAAAATATATATTGTGACAAATAATATCTATCCTCTGTATAATAAATAGACTGTGGGCCTTTATGCATTTTTAAATTTTTATAAATATAATTAAAGACATAAAATTTAAATAAAAGTTTGTTGCACCTATCAGATATTATATCAAATATTATTTTCGATATTTTGCACCCTTAAATGTATTTTTGTATTTTAAAACTTCCATAAATACATAAAAATATACAATCTAATATAAATATTATGTAGCACTTATAACGTGTATTAATTAGTAAATGCATCGATGAACCTTTACAAATAAATTTTTTAACAATTTATATAATAAATTCGTTGAATAAACCTATTTTCTTTAAACAAACAGTGTAAAAACATTATTAGGTCACTTCTGTAACATATCCTAATTAAAAGAAAAAAAGCCGTAACATTCGGAGTTCGAAGTTTCGCGGGTGTCAGAAAAATTTATACGCAACATGCCGGTGGAAATCGAACTGCGAACATTTTTTAACAAGACACCACTGCCGTTGTTACGGCTAATTCAATGATCCACTCAACACACACTACTATGTACAATAATTCTCTGAATTATTCTCGCACGATTCGAAGCGTTATCACGAAGAAATATCTTACGGCGGGGTCTTTTTTATTTAAACTAAATGAATTCCCGCATAAATGGTAAGACGTCGAGAGGCACACAGCATGGAGTCATTGTAAACGCGGCCAGTGGCGTAAGTTACCAACGAATAAAACTCACAAATAAATGTGTTCTTGAAATACTAGCCGGTTTACTGTGAAAAATATGTACGATATAAACGATTATACTAATTGCTGACAACACGAGCGTTCAGAATTCACGGGAACATTTAGAAACGATTCCATCGCCGCTGCCGCCGCCGCCACAGACTCGTCCTCTGTCTATCATGAGCAAGCCGATGCTCGTCAAGATGGCTCTCGTCACGAAAACTCTCCCCGACTATTCACTTCCTGTCTACCCATGAATATTTTTTGAACACACTTAATGCCCATTACCGATTCCAACCCGATCAAGTGTTAAACCAATGATAACAACTTACACCCGGTAAACCGTGGAAAAATTAGATCTTCCTGATCTGGAAATAATTGCTGTTGCTGCACGAGATGGTATGAAAACAGTGATCGCGTCTGACGACAGTGGCGCCATGGCGCTTGCCCGCCACGGCAACAGCTCACCTTTTTGGCGGGAAAATGTTACTCGTTAATTTTCCTTTATTTTCTTTTGCAGGAGATACTTCATCTATAATTATATATTTTATGCTTGAAATATTATATTCGTGTAAGATTATGAGGAAAAAAAGAAATTGTTTATGGAGAAGGGAGTTTGTTTTATAGGGTCCGTTGTCTAATTCAAACATGCCGCTTTTCTTCGACAAACTCATCTATGTTCCGGCATTGGGTCGAGTATAGAAAAGGTAAGTTTATGTTAATTGATGTCAAGATTTGGTAAATAGTCATTGGTTATTACCGATTTATGAATTCTATATGCGATTAATTGTTCTTTAATTTAATTATAAATTAAATCTTAATGCGCCAAAGCATTTTATTTATGTTTGATATGTTTCTTTCAATTTATGAGCAATTTAAAAAATAGATTAATTCTTGTATTAAACCGGACGAAAGTTGTATGCTGTATGAAGATTTTTTGTAGAAATTTATTATATTGTTTTGAGAATTTCTTTCTTTCAACTGTAATTTTATGTTGTTAATATTTGCCAAGTATTAAGAGACACGTTAATCTTTTCAATCATACCATTGACATATAAGTTTTAATGTCAGCGATAATATAAACAACATTAACCTTATTTCTTCGAAAGATTGAATACAATCATCTAAAGTAAGCATTGTTCCAAATTTATTGGAAAGAAAGTTTGGAATATAATTTCTTAATTAAACGAATTGAATTTGATTGTGGTATTTATTTCAGAAATTAAAAAATGGCTGATGAAGAAGAGGAGAAAGAGTATAGATGGGAGACTGGTTATGAAAAGACATGGTATTCATATTTTTTAAAGTACTTTAATGAGTTATTATATACAATTATTATATATAAATAATTTCTTATACAGGGAAGCAATCAAAGAAGATGATCATGGATTGTTGGAAGCATCAGTTGCAGATATTATTCACAATGCCAAAAGAAAACGTCAAATGGAAAAGAAGGTTGGTGCCAGATTAGGGATGATGAGGCACCTTTATGTAATTCTTGATGCTTCTGAATCAATGTCACTTCAAGATTTGAAACCAACTCGTTTTCTATGTTCTTTAAAGGTACCTATTGATACCTTTATACTATATTTGATATTATATAATTATATATATCATTATATTTTGTTACAAATTAATTTTTTTAGCTTTTAGAAGATTTTATTGAAGAATTCTTTTATCAAAATCCTATAAGTCAGTTAGGAGTAATTATCACAAGGAATAAGAGAGCAGAAAAAGTAAGCGAATTAGCTGGAAATTCTAAAAAACATGTGAAGGTAAATTTTTTTAGAGCATTGTTTAGATTTTTATTTTGATCTATAAGTACGTATTTTTATATATTTGTAGGAAGTACAAAACATGCAACAAATTGCCCCAGTAGGTGAACCTTCATTGCAAAACTCCATAGAGCTAGCTTTGAAGTCATTACGTCTCCTACCATCACATGCTAGCAAAGAAATACTTATAATAGTAGGAGCACTTACAACATGTGATCCAGGAGATATCAATGAAACTATACAAGTATGTATTGTAAATTCTAAGATGTACTATGTAACACAAATTATACTACAATGTTATGTGTTAATTTTGGTTATAGAACATGAAGACAGATTCTGTCAGGTGCAGTGTGATAGGTTTGGCTGCTGAACTATATATTTGTAAAAGAATGGCAACAGCAACTGGTGGAGAGCATGGCGTTGCATTGGATGATAAACATTACAAGGAACAGTTAAATATGCACATAGACCCTCCTCCAGCTGCAACTAGGTTAGATGCTGCTCTTGTAAAAATGGGTTTCCCTCATCATGCATTACATTCTTCTGCAAATGATTCAGCTATGGCAGTTTGCATGTGGTAAATAATTTTTTAATTGTTAATTCATAAATAAAATGTTCTTTTAAAGGGAAGAAAATATCTTTTTCTTTTACAGTCATGCAGAAAGTTCAGATGAATCTGTTAAACTTCTTAGTACAGGATATCTCTGTCCTCAGTGTTTAAGCAAACATTGTGAACTTCCAGTAGAATGCAGAGCATGTGGATTAACATTGGTGTCTGCTCCACATTTAGCACGGTCCTATCATTATTTATTCCCTGTTGAATCTTTTAAGGAAGTTGTATTCAGTGGAACTCCTTCAATTTGTTATGGTTGTCAGAAGATATTGTCTCAAAAAGATAAGAAGGTATAATCAATGCATCACCACATACTTTAATAAGAACAATATATAAATATAATTTGTAAAATATAAACTAGAACTGTATCTTTTTCCAGGTATACATTTGTAATAAATGTAATGAAACATTTTGTTTAGACTGTGAAATATTTATTCATGAATCTTTACATACATGTCCTGGCTGTGCTACCAATCCAGATACATATCAAAAGTCTGCAGATAGAAATTAATTTATTCAATGTATATAAAATAAAATGAATTACTTAAAGCAAAGTACTTTAATAGAATATTGAACTTAAGACCAATTTTATAAGCAACACATTTTTATAATGTAGAACTGGTTCATGATGCACGTATAAAAAATATTTCTTCTTATTAAAGAGGAATGAATCAATGAAAAGACAATAATAACATTAATGGAAGTTCGTTTTATTTTTTTTTATATTAACCACTACCTGTAAAATACTCTCTGTGTAATGAAGTTCTCGCAACACACGTGTAAATATAATAAATATATTTATTTTAGTAAAAAATATTACATACAAAAATTCTGTAATGATTCAAATTGATTGAAATGATTGAAATTGCCATGATTGGTGTATTATCTTATTAACAGATTATGGATTTAGAAAGTATAATTATGACGAATGTAAAATCGTTTAGGTGTAAGGAAAATAAGAGAATTGAAGTTGTTTATGTACACTTGAATGATATACAGGCTTCTTTCCCCCAAGCAAGGAATCCAAAGTTTTCGAGTGGTAACGTGGCCGCTTTAAAATCATGGTGGGAGGTGATTGAGGTTTATTAGTTAGCAGACAGGTGGAAGCGAGCATCGTGATATTAGAGCACATTATTAGTTTGCGATCGTCCTCCGGTGCGACCGGTTTTACAGTGCCGACCTACTTCCGATTCAATTACGTATGTTCATCCTGTCCGGACAGAGTGACTTTACATGTGAGAAATTTTCCACGCACCTAGTTTCCTTGCTAACGCGCACCTTGGAAGTCAGGTAAGGATAATGTCGTTCGCGTTATACGTGTTCCTCAACAATAAGCAATAATTGCTTTTCATCCTCTCATATATAGAGATTACATTTATGTTAATATATATATACATATATATACTATATAGCCTATACTTGAATTATGGAATGTTTTTACACCTTCTCGTAATTTGTAATAACGAATACGCGCGCGTTCATGTGTGCGTGTGTCATTTCTTATCTATTTTTACAAATACATACTCATTTCAAGCGTGCAAATGTATCTATGAATTACTCAGGTAATTTTTGTTTTTATCCTTATTCCTCTTTTAACACAACGATGGTATTCTATATAGAAGTGAATATGAACATGTGCTCGTTTGCTGTATGCGTCGTAGAATATATACAAACGACACAAGTAAAGGGTAGAAGGTTGTTACCGGCTCTTAGAATCTTTCTCTGTGAATAGGAATTAATCGGTGTAAGACTGTCTTGCGTGCGATATTTACAAAAAGAAGTTTATAGCTTTTATTTATTTTTATTTTTAGTTTTATTTTATTTTTATTTACTATTTCTTCTGTAACACTTTCTAATAAGTAATTAGTAATAATTATTAGTAATTAAACATTTTTATTTGCAACTTGTAACGAAGGTTAGTAAGTAAGTTTATAGTATAATTATTAACAAAGCTAAAGTATTAGCGATAAGCAATATATTTCTTCGCAAAACATCAGTGTCAATAGAAAATGCACTTTTTGCGAAACAATTATAGATTGCGAATTTTATTTTTAATGGAATTTCTTGAAATGGAAGATAGTCAGAATGTTTAACGATGACTGATTGATAATTTATACTATTCATAAATTAATTATTAATGAAGATATAATGTTGTATTTTGATAAATGGTTTGCCAGTGCAGAAAATATTTGTATTGCAAATCGTCGTTATAAAAAGAATTAGCTATTATTGTTATAAATAAATGCATGAAATCGAATTATTTCGGTTGTTACTAGTGATTTATTATACCGTGAGAATCGACTTGTTGATTCGTCGCTATCATCTTAACGTCATTTGGCAAAATGATTGATAGCATTAGGCGATCAAAGAAATTTAAATAACAAGCTGTATATCATTGTTGAATACATGTATTACTCATAAAACAAAATTAATTATAAATTGAATGAAATGAACCAGAAATTTTCTATCAAAAATGATCAAAAATGAGATTTGATACCGATTTATCTTTATTTCGTATGTATCCGAGAATATACTTTTAATAATCTTATTTTAATCATTTGAGCCTATCTTTGAGACACTTCAAAACCTAAGATAAAATATTAATTGTTCATTTTTGGGAATGTAGAAACTCAAAAGATGCTTATTCATTTATGTCAGTTTCGTATAAATAGAGTGATAGGTAATTAATGGTAAAAATTGACAATATTCCACTTTCATTTAACATGATTAGTAATTTGCAATAAAAAATGCAATTTTATTTTTAATCACAATTCTACGATTAAGAACGACGATATATTATTCTTAGATTTCTTATCCAAGTTTGCAAAGGGAGCGATATGATAACAAGACCAAATGTCACCTGTTCTCAACTGCAATCTTTCAATTTTCATTATTCAATTAATAACAAATTAATAATTTAGCAACTTTTAAAAATATAGGTTTTAAAAGATATAGGTATTGCTTTTTTAACTGATCATGGATTAGGACTGAATCTGGTCCATGCCAGTAATGGCTTACAAGAATTCTGCTACGTGGTCTGAGATAGAAATGAAGTGAGGCAGTAATACTAAGAAGTATTGGAGATACGCTGGACATTTATCAAGACAGTACTTCTCTAAAAGAAAAGAATGTTTAGAAAGATTATACGTTACGTGATCCGTATTTACGTGTATTGCGTTTGTTACGTGCATGATTTTCGTTTACTCTGTAGTTGTGTAGTGCAGATACAAAAAAAAACTCCTTTCTCCTTCATTAGTACATACTTTCAATCCGCATACCTGGCTACATGTGTAATAATTGATACTGCAACTAAGGATACGTATCCGCTAAAAAGAATTTTGCAAGAGGTTAGCTTTGCGAAATATTTTGGTTTTTCTGGATGCTACGTAATGCCAATTGTCTGTTCGTAGAAAAAGCGGATTCAATTACGGTTATCTCTATACCTGTTCACACGTAAATTGTTCTCGAGGCGTTTCAATTATTTACTATTGTTTCCATTCCGTCGTGTTGAGTTCATTTTTCGTATTTTATCTGTTTTTATAACTCGTTCTCGTTACGTCGTTATTGTTCTCTTTTTATGACGACGATTATAAAAGTGAAAATATAGATTTCAAGGATCGACAAATAGCCATCGATACTCACATATGTACGTAACACGTATGCAATATACTCCGGTAATGCAACAAACATTGTGTACAAAGGATCGCCGCTGAAATTCTTGATTAATTGATGTCAAGTTGTCTATAACTGCATGTATAATAATTGCTTGACTTGTTATATAAATATTATATTTGAATCACGAGTCTGTTTAATAGAAGATTATGTTTGTGTAACAAATACTTTGTCGAGACGTCCGATCGAAATGCGTTTGCACATTAATCGCAGTCTGACATCATGCGCAATCGAGTTTCGCTAATCCGGATAATTTCCCACAAATTATAATTACATCAATGAAATTTCATTTCTCCTTTTTTCCATAATTAATAAAATGAACGGGGAACTCGATAATCCGGATTTGGATCATTCGATCCCGATAATCCGGATTGATCGAGATTGATCCGGTTTCACATGTTGACTACTGCGATGTTAACAGGTGACCCAAGTTACTAAATTTTTAAGAATGATTAAAATAAGATAAATTTCATGGATTGACTAATTTTTAATTGTGTCAATGATTTTGATAACAACATCAAAAAAAAGTGCGCAAATACAATTGATATTTTACAAAAATTAAATGTTATAATATGTATCGCGTTGACGAGATCTGGATGAATAATCATACTATTTTTACATTGAATGTTTGTTTATTCGAAACTTGTCCATCTGAAATTTTGATTTTTCTCTTCTACAGCATCACCTCCATTTTTCTAATTTCCTTTTCCTTTCTCTTAAAGCTCACAATGTACCGTTAATTTTACGATTCATAAAGAGATGGTATCATCCTTGAAAAATTCTGTAAGGTTACAAGTTTGTATGGACTTACTTCACTTTACATGGGGAACGGTTCAGATCATGGTCGCTTATCAATGATTACGGTTCAATCGGCGATTCAAGCCGAATTTGCACCTACCATTTTGGAGAATCATCGTAGATGACTCATCCACGGTGAATGTGAAAGATGAAAGTTATAGTACACTATACCAGCTCAATTCATGGTCACTGTGGACAAAAACAATGTTTTTCAATGAATGACCCGCGATGGTCATCGAAAACTAAAAGGTATAAATTTGGCTAAACACACGCGGAACGTACCCTCGGCCTTACCCGGTGTCAGACATCAGTGGCCTGATTGGTGAAATTGCTATATGGTTCGCATATGGTTTGTAAATAAAGACATTACGCAAAGGCTCGTTCGAGGGGGATCGCGCAATGGGGACACGGTACCACCACGTCTCTCCTTAATTGGTCTGTAACCTTGTCACGTTGACCAACCTGGGTTCTACACAATCTGTTTGGCTCCCTATCGCGCCAATGTCACCGAAAATTCTAATATCGATCAATTTTATAATACCGATCAAATTTCACGGTGCTCGACTGACGTGATCGATAGCGCTTAATTACGACACCACGGAGATAAAATGATAAAGATTCGAGAAATACTTCTAGAAGTGAAAGAAAAATAAAAGAACTCATATATTGGATCATTTGATAAGATATATAAGATCTTATAGGTTTATAGATGGTTCTAAACTACTTCCCGTTTTTCGTTATACAGGATGTCTCACAGTGTGATACGACATGACAGTTATAGACAAAAACAGTTGTAGGTTATTTCAATTAGTCGATATTACCGACAAGAAAACTTTAAGACTTACGGTAGCATGAGGCTTTTTGTCCTAATTAAAGTAATCAATCTCTCAAGTGGCATTGCTATAAATTTGATAACTGGCCCGAAATTTCACGGCATTAACTTTCATACGGTATGTTTCCATGCTTGGTGTTTACTTTGTTCTTTAGGTGATTCTATATTTTTAAACGTGCGATTATCGACACGTCTCGAGACTTTCGTGCTGCAAGACGAATAATCTCACTTACTATTAAATATTTACAGTGCAACTTCAACGAAAAATATACAGTGACTATAAAAAGTATTCTTGCATCATTTTGCTTATTATATTATTTACATATTAATTAATTAAGGTCTAGTATATTAAGTTTCATATCAAACTGTAACATGTAATATATAAATATAATATGAAAAATACAAGTACGAATAGTTTTTGTAGCCATTGTATATTACATTTATGATAATTGTACATCTATAATTGTATATCGTGGAAATTGGAAATCGAAGAACGAATAATTTAGTCATAATTCATCGTGTTCTCGTATCATGTTAGCATGTATATATGTACGTGTTATGGATATCGTAAACGTGGCGTAATTACAGCGATGCGATGATCGGGGAATCCTAATGCACTGGAGATAGGAAAGTAGAAATCAAGATGCGTTACGCGCATGGTCGTAAATATATACGTAATGACAAGAGTCATCCCTCTTAGTCTTTTTAACTTACCGATCACGATCGTCGTTTAAAGAGATCAAGGTGATTCACAAACACGTAAATGATCGACAACTGTCAACAACTTGAGAATTTCTATGAAAAAATACGTATTGTATACATTTGTAAGAATCCGTTTGTACGTCTCCATTGTTAGACAAAAGAATTCTAGAGAATCTATTCATTAAGAACTAGGTAAGCAGTGAATCTTTAATAAATATCAAGAAATGTAACATAATATAATTTACATATTGTTTTATCAATAATAGACATTTGATAGAAACCAGGTTAGAGATCTAAAAATATTAATTAAAATGAATATTTTAAGTATAATTTAAAAAGAAAGTAATTTATTATAGTATTATAAACAGTTTGATTCCAAAAAATAGAAAATACTTTAAATATGAAAAAATAAATACTTCACTCACAATAATAATATACGTAATTTTAGAAATACTAAAACAGTAGTAAAATTAAAAAAATAATAATAATCTTTAGTAAATAGACTGGAAGAAAAAATGACAAATAGATTATTGAAGGTAACAAATAAATAAAAATATTAAAGGCGACTACCTGGCCCTTGAAGAATAAATACCAAGATTTTTGACGTGTCTGTAAAGAATCTTTGTTATCCTTGAACAAAATATCTATGCAAACTATCTGAAGCAAAGTATTGAAGTTTATGCTAACGATACAACTTGAATTTTATTTCGATATTGTGATTTAATGCCTCGTTTCTACGAAAATTATCCTTATTTATCACTGTTCGTCATATCCTTGTTAACGCTATTCTAGCTCTACCTATACAAAAAGGTTGTTGTATACTAGTTGCATTGTCCGTTGCAGCAATATAGTTGTGTAACGAACACATACATATATCATATACCTATACTGGGTGTTCCATTTAGCTATAGCTCTTTACACAAGTTATAGCTCTAAAATGTTAGAATATGAAAAAGATTTCATTGCGGAAGATCGAAAATTGATTGCTGAAAATATTTTGATTGATTAATTTAAATGATATTTGAATTTTAATTTTGTCAAATTTAGTGTATGAAAGACGCAGAAAATGAATGCAAGAGAGTATTTGTTCCTTGTCTTTTACACGTTATATTCTACAATTATTGATCTATTTTTATGAATAAAATACCGACATATTTGTTATACTGACAATTATGTGAATCTCTGCAATAAAAAATGTTAAATTATAAGAAGATTTCAGAAAAAAGACGATGTTAACAATAACCATCACTACTTAACCTTCATGAAACATAAGAGCGCATACAACTCAGATGTCAAGCTATTTCTTAGCTTCTATAAAATCAGTTTCTATCTATTTTCTTTTTCGGACATTTAAGCTATACAACAGAGAAAACACTATCAAAATCCGTTCAGTAGCTTTACGCGATGCAAGTACAGACTGAGAAAAATTCTAAAAATTAACCTCTTTGACTTCGTAGCTTACGAACTGTTCCTGGATGATTGTTTTATTTTTTTTATTCAATGTACAGACACAATCCTTTTACTGTTTTATTATATGTATACATATAGATAAAACGATGTCTCAATTGAAGTATAAAAACATGTACTATACAAATATGTATATTTATACATGTATATATATAAAATAAAGGTGATCCAGAAATCTTTAAAATATCTGCTTTTCGGTAATGAGCACGTATACCAAATAATACCTACATCATTCGAAATAAATTTCAGTTAATGATCTTTTTTATCCTCTACCGTTTCAGAGCTCATAGCTTGAGCAAATTACGTGAAAACCCCGTACGTAGCTTTTAATTACATCATGTATAAATCGATCTAGGATACTTGCGATAAAATGAACTGTAAGCTATATCGAAGCACGTTCACATGTAGCGTTAATATAAAATTATGGGTGTACGGAGATGATTAGTACGAGAACTGCAAGAAACATTGCTGACCTTTCTAATGCATTTACTATTAATAGTCATGTATCTGAATATTACAAAATTTCCGTGATATTTGCTTGAAGATTAAGATTTGCAAACGTTCTTGAATAAATCTGATATTGTTAAAATACAAGAATCATCCTTCCTGTTATATTAGATGCCGTATCAATAATTTTCATTAAATTTTATTAATCGATTTCTGAGAAAGAGAGAGATTATATCGAAAAAATTCACAGATGCTATAATTACAAAAGATACGAATAGAGTGCTTTTTTGCTTTTTTATCTTCGGTATCTTTATTTTTTATTAAATTAATTACATTAGTTTCGAAAGCAATAATTGGTTTATTTACCTCTTGCCGTCTTGATTGGAATGTACGTCATATGATATTCTAATCAACATTTTTATAAGATAATGACGACGGAACAATGTCTAATATCTATATACATTCTAGTAAGCGAAGGAAAAAACATATTTTTGTGCAAGATTTTGTGATATGAAAAAAGATATTAGATAAGGCAGCCATTCATAAATGGAAGTTATGTAATAGTTCTGTATTATTCTGTATTCTGTATGTAGGTGGAAGATTATTTGAAAATAATCAACGATCGTTTTTATTGTATTGATCTTATTGTATGATTTATTATGTTCATGAAACATTATCTATCATTATCGTCGTATACAAATGGTTATCGGTGCTCGGATCTTGCAGTACCTCACCATGTCTATTACCACCACTATCCCTTACCTCGTAAAGTTCTCTTCATTTAAGTAGATTTATTATGGATCAAGGAGGAAGGAGATACGTACTGAGCTCCAGAAATCAAAGTGACCACAACTACGAGTAGCTAGCACCAAGTAGCACGAGTAGTCAGAAATCTTGAATGAAACTTAATCTACTAATTATTCAAACACGAAAGAACCAGTGAGATTAATAATGAGAATTGACTTGTTGCTTCATGATTGTTTAAGTATACATAGGAATATTTTCATGTATTTCAGATGCGGAACCCCGAGTTTGGAGTTCAGATAACAGCAAGTTACATTTTTCTTGTTCAAACGCCTTGCTTTTATCAGTGTCACTTGAAGAATATTGAATGATCTTGAAACCTTGGAACCATCGAACCTTGGTACTTCAAAACTTCAGGGTACCAAGTTCAAAATTAATCATCCCTCGCTACATGTATATATTAGTCTTATCGTATTTACATCTATTAAACTGTAGCTTTATTGTATCCAATTTTATTAAAATTTCATTTTATTGTACTAAGGTTTATTAAATTATAACTTTATTATATCTCATCTTCTTTATATCATTGTTTCTTCTCTTTCTTTTTTATTCTTTCTTCTTTTTTATATTATTGTTTCGATATATTTAGTTTTACTAAATCTAGTTTACTATTTAATTTATTAAACAGTTTAGTGTATAATTTAGTTCTGTTCGCTAAATTTAGTTTAACAGTACTTTCATTGAATTTAACTTCTTTAAATTGTATCTCTAGTGTATTTAATTTTATTATAAGATAAACGATTAAAAACAACAAGTTAAGCCACAAATATTATTTTTTACGCGAAGGAAGTGAAAAAGCTCGGGTGCCATGGCGAGCCGAATATGGAAGGTGTTAGCTCGGAGACGGATCGATGAGGACCTCGAGAGCAAAAGCAAACTAGCTCGGGTTTTAGGCTTGTTCGACCTCACAGCACTTGGTGTGGGTTCGACCCTCGGCCTCGGTGTTTATGTCCTTGCTGGCAGCATCGCCAAAGAGACGGCTGGACCAGCCGTTTGCATCGCCTTCCTCATTGCAGCTATCGCTTCCGGATTTGCCGGTAAATTAAGATCGCATTCGCGCCTGTTGCCCGGATATTGACAATTTGTTCTTATCAAAAACATTATTAGTTAAACAAGCCTCGTGATAACGTCTGGCAAAGGTTTTTGCCAAACTGATATTGATACTTATTATAACCGCTTGTTTTATATGTAGACTACGAATGTTCATGTATTTATGGGAAATTTAAAAATACATATATGTTCTTATGACACGAAACGCACTTAATATGTAAAAATATAGGAATATCTAAAATATAGTAATTGTTAGAATATTTAATTAATGAAACAAATATTGTCTTACATTCTCTTATTTTAATTACGTTCATCAAAATATTGCGTAAATATCTTTATAATAAATATCTTTATAATTTATATAAAATATTCTTATGAGAAGAATTTTATTACAAACGTGTTTTGTTAAAGGTTATGTTTGAAGTTAACAAATGACTTGTGATGAACAAAAGTACTTTCACTGTTTCACTTTTAAAATATTATATACTGTGTAAAATATGGTATTAATTCGGAAATATAGCTCCTTAATAATGAGTTGCGTATATAAAGACAGTCATTTTGAATTTACAGGAATGTGTTATGCAGAATTTGCTTCTAGGGTTCCCAAGGCAGGATCTGCATATGTTTACAGTTACGTGACAGTGGGAGAATTCATTGCTTTTATCATAGGATGGAATTTAATTTTAGAGTATGTAATAGGTGAGCAAACAAAGATTGTGAAAAGCATAATTACTCTCTCTAAAACTCGATCGAAGATAAATATTCTTAAAGGAGTACTTGTTTTTCCAGAGTATTAATTTTATCAAAACTTATTAGAGTCTACTATTCGTAAGAAACAGAATTAAAATGTTTTGCACGAATAAAATAAAAATATTTGTCTGATTGTTAAATTTATATACACATATATTCCTCGATCAGGTACAGCAAGCGTCGCTCGAGGACTTAGCGGTTACTTGGATGCGCTGACAGGAAATGTGATACGCGAGAAATTGGAAGCCGCAATGCCTATAAACATCTCGTTTTTATCAAAATACCCAGATTTCTTTGCATTCGGTGTAGTAATGCTTCTTGTAATCTTACTAAGCACGGGGGTGAAGGAATCGTCAATTTTAAATAATATATTCACTGTAATAAACCTGATTACCATTGCAATAATCGTAGGCGCGGGGTCCTTTAAAGGTAATAATTGCAAATTATCATTTAAAATTAAAATACCGATCAAGGTTTTTCAAGACTGACCCCCACCATATCATCCAGTTATCTTGTCACTCGGTGTCTTATAATTTCTCTTTAATCATGATTTATCTGAATCTTTAATATTAAACAGAGTCTGTAAATATTTGTGAAAGAAAGACCTTGAGCGTGCAATTTAGTTTGTCTTATCATCTAAAAGCTTAATGACCTTTGCTGATTTGATTGTGACCTTTTAGCTGATCCAGCTAACTGGAGGATATCGGTGGAGGATATACCCAAGGACAAACCCGAAATACACGCAGGATCAGGAGGCTTTATGCCCTTTGGTATAAGCGGAGTGATGATCGGGGCGGCAAAATGTTTCTACGGTTTCGTCGGTTTCGATGCTGTGGCAACTACCGGTGAAGAAGCTAAAAATCCTCAGCGCAATATACCCATAGCCATCGTTGTTTCCTTAATTATAATCTTAATGGCTTATTTTAGTATCTCAACCGTGCTAACTATGATGTGGCCTTACTACGACCAGGTACATTCATGCACCAGTTAAATTTTAATTGGAGCTCTTGTTATTGTTATATTTATACAAAAATATTTTGTATATTTAGAATGTCGATACGCCATTTCCATATGTTTTCGATAAAATTGGATGGACTACTGTTAAATGGATCGTTAATATTGGTGCGGCATTTGCATTATGTACAAGCTTGTTTGGGGCGATGTTTCCTCTACCAAGGATACTTTACGCTATGGGTAGCGATGGGATAATTTTTAAGCAACTTGCAATAATACATCCGAAAACAATGACACCCATTTTCGGCACAGTGGTCTCTGGCTTATTTACAGGAATCATGACACTTATTTTTGATCTTCAACAATTAATTGACATGATGTCTATTGGAACATTGTTGGCATACGCAATAGTGGCGGTATCCGTTTTAATATTAAGGTATATGAGGGCAATAATATTCAAATATGTTTATTTGTTAATTACACTAAATCTAACATATTTATTGTATCATTTAGATATCAACCGAAGGAGTGCGCATCAAATACTCGTTCTGTATCAGCAATGAATGACTACAAGGTAACGTCAGTCAACATATTAAAACAAATTATTAATTTACAGAATCAGAAAGAAGTAACTGAGATGTCTAATAAAGTTGCAAAATACAGTATTGGAATTTTATGTAAGTATTAAACGGGCAAAAAAGTTATTTATTAATTTTAACATAATTAACATCGCTCTTATACGTTTTGTTATTGTTACAGGTATTGTTATATTTATTACTGCGCTTTTTATTAATTCTGTAGATACCACAGCATTAGGTAGCAATGTGATAGAATTAGTGATATTAATCGTACTTGTAAACATATTATTATTAATTATGATTATTATTGCAAGACAACCTACTCAAGACATTGATTTAGCATTTAAGGTAAGTCTTCTAAAACAAACTATAAGAACAAAACAATTAATATCATGTTTAATTAACTCTATCATTTTCAGGTGCCATTAGTACCACTTCTTCCATGTTGCAGTATTTTCATAAACTTATATTTGATGTTGCAGTTAGATAGTTTTACTTGGATCAGATTCGCTGTTTGGATGCTTATAGGTACATGTATATACATGCAAAATGTTGATAATATTTGAGAAAGAAACCAAAAGCATTATAGCCTATAATCATATGTTGTTAATTATCTTTATTTTTCACAGGTTTTACTATTTATTTCTTTTATGGCATATCTCACAGCGAACAAGGAAAAAGAGATAAAAGAGAAGCAGAAATGTTAAAACGAAAGTACGCGGACCAAGTTAGAATCGTAACCAGATTCTAATAATTATCTCGCCACATGTGATATTTTTTTGTATATTTTAATAAAAACTGCTCAGAGAGAATAATCTTAAATATTACGCATGTGAATACTGTGGCAATTTTAAAATACGAGCATATTCATCTTAGTACTACATCTTTCAATATTTTTTAATAAATATAAAATATTAAGATAGGATATCATCCTGATTGTATAGACTATTTTTTATAAATTATTCTTACAGAGGAAAATAGATTTTACCATAAAAATTCAAAATTACTTCAAAATTATTTCATTTAGAAAATCTGAGCTACTCTATCGTATATAAGGTTGTGAAAACTTTTGTTTTTTTTTGTTTTATACTCTAAAATGTGTCGATATATACTGTACATATTTCATTACTTATTTAGATACCGATTTCATGGTTGAAATATATTGTTTTATATTATTTATTGCGTATTTATTAGAGAAATATATCATTTTAAGGAAAATCAAATTTATTAATAATATAATTTAATTAAATATCTGAAATTATAATACATGTTCATCAATAAGCTCTATATATCAGTATAGACAAGTATGGCATGATACAAGTTCAATGGTTAACATGGCAAAGCTTAATATTATAATTCGAACAGAATAAGCTTCAACATTTATAATAAAAACAGATTTATAATTAACTTACTACTAATGGTATATTACAAATATTCCAATATTACAAATTCATACAAGAGAGAGAGTCTATAAAAATTTATAATATTTACCTGTAGTAATTTCAAAACTTTTCCCGATACTTTAAATTAAGTCTTTACACATAAATACTCAAACGTAAAATTATAGTATTAGAGGCACTACATGAACTTTATTTATACAGGAACATTTAATGTATTGTTTTCTAAAAAGAAGTGAGACATTTTTTAAATACAAACCGATGCTTTACTTTATGATCCGCCTATTTAAACATTTATATACACGAATTTTTAGCGATCTTTTTAAACATGCCGTTTTTATAAATAAAAAAGCATATGATAAGTAAAAGATTACAAAATAAAAAAATACAAAGCATTATTTGTTTTACTATAATCTTGATTCATTAAATATTTTCATTAACAGCCTCACATTACCATTTTGTTTTTATTACTCCATAATAATAAAAATAATTTATACCTAGGCAAGACATCTTGTATACTTTAGAGTTCTAACGATATTATGTAATTATTGAAAAATAAAATTAATGCTTCTTGCACTTTCTATTCAATATGAATTATTTGCTAGTTATTTAAACGCGTATATTTGGAATGTTTCGTAGATTGTTTCAATATAAAATTTTATAATAAAATTATACGAATAGATTTTATTCAAATAGTTTAGTGACGTATTCTATAAATAATCTTATTGATAGTATTATTTTCTTTGCATATATTTATATCTATTTTCCTTGTTAAATGAAAATAATAGAAAACAAGTAAGCTACTTCATTTTAAGAACAACGTAATTAATTATACATTCAATCAGTATTAATTTTTGTACGTTTTAAATAAGATAACATCTCTATTATTTATTAAATACGTCATAGAGTCCAACTTGTGTTATAAAATTGAATCAATTGCAAAAGCTAAGCCTATATATACGTGTAAAACATACATATCATTGCACATGCATTGACTTTTCTTATTCATGAAAAATATATGAAAACCAAACAGTAGAATATTATATTTCTCTATAATATTTCCAATATTTTGTGTATGTGACTAAAAGGATCATTATCCATCTAAAAGTCAGGCGTTCACTTTGTTTTATTTACAAGTCCTCCTATACTTATATGTTGCCAATTTGCCTGTCATAATAAATGTAACTATGTAATTTGATTCAATGACAATTTAGCTACATAATAAAACTATATAATTTATTAAACTTACCCCTATCCCGGTTGCCCAACCAGTCCCAGCAGGATTTTCATCTGTAATACCTATTCTACGACAAAGTATACCAGCTCCTGAAACTGCCCAAACTTGACCCTGTTCTCTTGCAATGGCAACTTGTCGAAAGCCTTGTTTTGCATTTGCAACAGCCATATCTGGACAATATAAGAGCACATTACATACTGAACATGTAATAAAATAAGCAGGATGAACACTATGATTTTTGTAATCATGAAATAATTAAAAACAGTTCATAACTTTATAATAAATTCGTAGTAAATTTTAATGTACTACAAAATTCATAATAAATTTTAATGTACTACAGAAATTCGTCTAAATTTGTTATAACACAATACGAAATAAGTTACAACTATATACCTAAAGTATACCTATAGCAGAGAGTGCATTTAAATAAATGGATGTTTTGTGTATATTTCCAGTGTTTACTAATAGCAGGGTTAATACGAAGATTTTTCCAAAATATGCAGCCTTTAGGGATAACACCATATATTTTTCTCTCTTTTCTAGAAAAGATCAGATAGGTTTCTAATGAAATCATTACATACGCTCTGATAAAACATTATTCGTTATTATTCGTTAGTTCCAATCTTTATCTAACTACACATTAGTGCCAATGCAAATTGTTTCTAAAAATTAAGCTAATCAAACGTTTAAAGAAGTTACAAAAATCACTCTTGGAATCTATAGGTTTGGGGAATGCTGTCTATTAGTGTCCATTCGTTACACAAATTTAACAAATACCTATGTGTATGGGATCGTTCGGCATCACAGGAAGCGTTTGCCAGTGCGTTCCTTCTGGGAAAACGTTCACTTGCACACCATGGCGTACAGATAATTTACCCGCCATATCTAAAGCCCACACCACGTCTTTCCCAACAGAAATTTGTTTCAAATGAGCACCTGATGGTGGTTCAACATTCTGCCATTGTATTCCTGAACAATCAAATAATAATTAGGAAAGATCTCAATAATAACAAATATATATTCATACTATTATATACCTGTTGGTTTTGCAGGAGTAATACCTAATCTCCAGTAAGAAGAACCATTCTTTCCAACAGCCCATACTTGCCCGCATGGACCACATGAAATACCTACTAAAGCTTGATCACTTGGTATATGTTCCCATGAAACTCCCTATAAATAAATATTAAATAATTTTATTAAAGTAAATATTTATGGCGTTGATATTATAAATAATTTGTAAACATACCATAGGGCAAGATTCCGAAACACCTCTTCTAAACAAAGCTTCGCCATTAGAAGCAATGGCCCATATATAAACAGGAGCATCAGAACCAGGTTTCCCAGGTGCCTACGAATAAAAATGTGAATAAAAAGTTACTGTTTTAGCTTTATGTTTTATAAAAAAAGCAATGCGCGTTTTTAATATTCCTTACGTATAAAGAAACATCAAGTAATTTTGTGTTCCCTAATTCTTGCCAGGGTCCACTAGTTGTTAATTGACACCTTCGAAACCATCGTCTTCGTCTAACGTAATCAGTAAACTGTTTTTTACCATGATATTGAGCAGGAAAATCTCTAGCATACTGCCATCCGTCTCTATCGACACCTCCAGGGGTATGAAAATCTACTATCCAATCTGACACCTATGATAAAGTAAAATATTTTAACACAAAACGTTTGAACTTTGTTGCTTGAATATTATAAAAAATATGTATATCCTTGCCCAATGCCAGTGCATCGATAATAGTTTAGTATGTTCTCGGGTACGTTTATGTCGTCCAGATGCATCACTCCACATGTAACGATCAGTTGGAAGACCATGAGATGTGTATCCAGTTACCGGATTCCAACGCTGATTTTCATAAACATAATAATTGTGAGTATCTACCATGCTATTTATTCCCGTATTACTATCTAATCCTGCATAAAATAATGTATAAGATTAAACCATACGTCTATGCCTTTTAACAATATAATTTTCTTTTTATTTTAGAAAATATTACCTTTCAGGAACAAACCACCCCAACCACCAGTATATACCCATGCAGTACTACCATATCCTATTCCCCATGTTACACCAACAGAACAAGTTTCAACCTTTTTTAAATGTCCACCCATTTGCCTCCAAAACATAGTAGTTGGATCAATTATTACCTACATAAAATTTTCATTACAATCAAGTTACAGAAAGTTAGTACTAATATTAATATCGAGGTTATTACGTACAGATATAGATTTATAAAATATGCTACACAATGTCATCAATCCCTTGATTCGTAAATGAGTAATGCTCTGTGGTAATATTCTGTGGCTATAACAAGTAAATTCCGTATCATCGATATAAATTTTGTATCCTCGTGGTTCACAAACAATTTCTAAGGTGAAATCAGAACCAGGTTTTAACGGACTACCTCCGTTTCTCTCTTCGTCACCCCATTGTCCATTTTGATATGTATTTCGTACAATTATGTTTTCCTTTAGTCTTGGATTAAAATGTAATGCTACATCATGGCTATCCATTACAGACTTTTGTTTCAGTGATACCGTTGAATAACAAACAAAATTAATTGATAGCCTAGAAATTGAAAAAATGTCAAATATTTTGAAATATACAAAAATGTTAATAAATACGATTGTAAATTATTATGTTTTACCTGTCAGCATCATCATGAATACAAGCTGTAATTTTTAGAGAACTGCCATATCCAAAACCGTTTTGCAAAACACATTCAAAAGGTAAGCCTTTTCCAGCATCCAATTCTTGTACATAACCATCATTAGAAAGTTGATTTTCCTATAAATAATTCATATGTAAAATACTAATGTAAAAATTTGTTGCATGACATACTTCAGATAAAACATGTTAACTTACTTCTAAGGCAGCAGGGTCATATACATACACATCTCCTAACGCAGTTGTAGCCCATATTGAATTAGGACCAGGTTTCCCATAAACATTATTCATTTTACAAGAAACTAAAAAATATAAAAAATATCTTATATTATCTATTTTTATATTCATTAAACATAACATACTTACATACCTGAGGTTAAATGCGCTAGCCAGTCTTCCATCTCAGTGTCACTAGAAAACTGTAATCTAAGAACTTTAGAACGAGGCATACGAGGAGTATGAATCGCTATCCGTGGATTACCTGGTTCACTACAGCATATTACACACATAATCTCAGACACAGGAAATTGCATCTGAAAAAACACTAGTTAAAGTCTCATTAAAATATTAGTAAAAAGATTATTTTACATTTCTCATTTAGCTTACAATTGTTGTCGCTCCGTCCGAATTTAAAATAGTTACAATTCCAGAATCTAAAGAACCATTGTCACTACTTATCCATTCTAATTCAATAATGCAATCTTCATATGAAGTACTTCCCTTAACTTTGCATTTTGCATCACCATTCTTTATCCAAGATGATCTGTAATATATCATTATAAACAAGGAGATCTTCAATACATTAATTTCAATTTCATATAGTTATCAAAGCCTTACTTCTCAACTACTTTCTCGTATATTGATGGATCGTATTCTACTTTTTGTAATCTTTTTTTTAACTCCTCTAAAATATATATTCTCCATGTCTCGGCTATATCGCCGTGACCTGTACCATTTGTATCTGCAATCCTACAAATTTAAGTCAAATATGTAAGTAACTATGTTTTATTATAAAACAATTTTATGATTTACGCTAATTTACAGTATCAATATTACCATTTCGGAGGATTGGATGTGTCAACAAAACATGCTCCAGCTTCTACTTTATACCAAGAGGTATCACATTCAGCCCAATACATTGCCCCAGAGCTCTCATCTTCTCCATAAACACCGGAATCACTAGTCAAGTCAGGATCGAAAATACTTCCATCTGTTTCTGGATGAGCTTCAGCACCTACCATGGAGCCAACTGAATGAACAGGGCTCCATGCAGCTGGATTGATCTACATTATTTTAGTTTCAAACTTTAATTTTAGGAAGAGATGACTGTAAGTGAAAAAATGCGTGAAAAAATTCAATTATCTATTAACCTTGACAACATTCCCCATCCCTTTTCCAGAAACTACTATAGATTCTCCAGTTTTAGTTAATGACTCATTCGATATAGTTATATTTGCAACGCTAGCTTCGGTTAAATCATCCATATCTAATGAATTCGCCGATCTACAATTTTATCAATTAAGAAAAAAATAACATCACTATAATATTACAACTAAAATATGTATGAAATAATTAGAAGTTTACCTTTTCTTGCCTTCATTTAGATATATATCCTGGAAAGAAGTTTGCTGTGGATTTTTATTAGTAGTACCATCGTTCGTACGTTGCCATAATTTTAAAGATGTTGGTGTTGGTGCAGAACGAGATTGTTCTTCCCATTCTCTAATCAACATAGTACCTTCGCTAGTACTATGTGGTCGATTCTGTAAATATTATGTAATATTATGTAATTATTTAATAAACAATATACTTGATTATTTGTAGTATCTAAAATTTATGCAAAATAAATACCAATGATCCCCAACTTTGATGCCTCTGTTGTTGAGGAGTACCACACATACTATGTCTATTACTCGATGATAAACTAGCATTGCTACTTGCTCGACTAAGCTGAAGAGGTGCATTTATTAATCTCCATTTTTTACCCGTTAATTCCGATTGTGTAATGCCAGAACGATAATATAAACATCTATCCTCATGACCAATAGCCCAAACCTTTAGAAATGTTAAATATGCATATACACACAACTTATTAAAGATAAATATTTATTCTTTTCAGTATGAATTAATTTACCTGATCATTCGGAGCAACTGATACTAGTGACATTTTACTTAACATTTCCACCCATCCAGTGCCAGCACCCATTTGTTCACATACTCCACTCATTTCACCTTTAATGCCTTTTCTAAACCATACATTTCCATCTTGAGTTACAGCCCACACTGCATCTGTACCTACACTAACTTGTATTAATTTTAAATCTTTTTGTGGAGGATCAACTTCTACCCAATCTTCTCCTACAAAATAACATTATATTCATCAGTATGAAAGACTGTATCAAATATTATTATGATAGTATAAGTTATACATACCCATGGGATTTTCTCTAGTAACACCTGTGCGCACGATTGCTTTGCCAATCATTAATACAGCCCATACAAGACCAGTAATTCCAACACTGATTTGACACACCTCATATCCATTTACTAATTTTATAGTACTCCATCTTTGACCTTCAGGACAAGTTGTACTAGTTCCAACACGAAACATTACCTATGCAAATCATTGTTAAATTCGTAATAACATTATAATAATTGCAGTAACCAAAAGTACAGAATTTATTGTTATAAATTATTTAATACATCACTAAAATATTTCAAAAAATTCTTTTAAATATTATACCCTCCCATGAGCAGTTACTGCCCAGACTACAAGGCATCCAGGATTACCTCCAGGTATTTGATTTCCACCCACAGATATGTCAATAAATGGTTCCTAAAAATATATGGTATTGTGCATTTCATAAATCTTTATAAAAATTCTTCAATATTATTATGATGTAAAGATTTAGAAACCCCACCTTAGTTGCATCTTTATGAAGAGGTGCAATAGCACACCATGAATTCATAGCACTATATCTCCTATATCTAACCCATTTCCTTCTCCTGACACAAGATTTCCATTGCTTTTTCGTTGTGAATGTAGCTGGAAAATCAACTGCATATGTCCATCCCTACCAAAATATCAGATTCTCTGTGATCATAACACTTTGTTTCGATGTTGACAACTGACAACAAATCTACATATAAACAGAAAGTCACAAGAAATATGACAACAGAAGCAATTAAAAATGAATTATTCCATTATTAACTTATTGATAACTACACCTAGATTGTTAATATACAAATTAAAATGTTTTAAATCACAATTCATAAAATGAATATAATCATTATTATTAATAAAAAAAATTAAATCAACAAAGCAAATAAAATAAATTACAAACAAATAATCTAATCTCTATTATTTAAAGAAATTTTATCATATTTACATCATGATCTAACGGTTGGCCATCTAATGTAGTTTCTATTTGCCAATCACCTTCCCATTGCCAAGCCATGGATGGTAATCTTACTTTATCTCTGCTACGGTCAACTGTACCATCTTGATTAGAAAAATTATACCTATCTGTAGGTAATAATCTCCCACTAAATCCTTCTAAAGGAAGCCAACGCTGTAAATATTGTATTTTATTAAAATCTGAATAAAAATTACATGTAAGCATAATTGTAACCACCATTTTTTCAATGACATTTTAAACATACTTCATTTTCATATATTTCTTCTTTGATTCTTATAGGTACATCTAAGCCATGCACGTGTACATAAACTTGACGATCGCCACCTATAGCCCACATAAAATGTGGTACTGCTGATAATTGTTTAAACTCCAGGCCCAAGTACATGAATTCTCTCCACATAGTCCCAGATGTTGATAATCCGAACACACGTCCTTCATTATTTATAGCATATAAGTATGAGCTTGGCATTTCAATATTTTAATAGTAAAACACTTTAATTCTCCTATAATGTAATATTTATATTGATACCAGTGGAATTATACTCCCGTCGATATTATTAGATGCTGTGTTACTGTGTAAATTAATAATGAATTTAAAGATACATGGATAATACCTTTATGTATTTAAAAATAAATATGAATTATCCTCCCTGCACTGCAGGCAATATTAAACAACAGATAAAACTTTCTTTACATAAACGTCATAAGATAAAACAATAATCGCGAAAAATTAATCTTGGTTATAATAAATTATTTATATTTTACATTTTACATCATTAACATTATATCTCATATACATAAAATGTTTTACGTTAAATTGCACGCTACTTTTACGTGAAAATTTAAATTAATAAATTGTCAATCTAAAAATAAAGAACATTTTTCAGAATTACACACAGCCAACTGTCATTTACTGATTACAAGTGTGAATAAAGATGTCGATATATTTATCACATAAAGGTGATATCTATTTAAAACTTGAAATATTAATAGGCGCAATTTCTATCATATTTCTTATATAACAGAAGCTTCTTGTACATCATATAATATTTATGCATAATATAAATATTATAATCGGCATTATGTTATTTTATTTCTACTTAATTTCTTGATTACATGCGTGGTAACTGGTAACACTGCTTCTCAAACTCACCTCTTATGATCCTTTCTTTAGACGAGAAAGATCGTCTTATTAATTATTTAACCAATACATCTTAGCATTTATTAAACATATATAAAATTAAGTAATATCTATAATATTTAAATCCCTATTGTTTAATATTTTTTAACCTACAATATTTTTATATTTCAAAAATAAGTAAAATATGAATATGAACACATATAATAAAACATTTAAATCTGTAAAATAATTATTTTAATTTTATAAGACCGATAAATACGATTTATTAAATATTTTACACCATCCCTCCTATACAACAAACTAATTTATTGGTTTCTATGAAAATTTATGCATGTTCTGGTTCTGGAATTCAAAATCCATTGTAAACGCCATCTAATGAAGCATCCAATTGCACGTGCAACGTGCAACTAATTCGAGAGTGGTGCATTTAGTTTAAAATACTGCAAATGTACATGATCTGTAGGTTATCAAACGTTTTGTATATTCGTCCGTATTTATATTTTGTAAAATCGTTGTTTATTTGAAGTAAAAGTATTGTAGAAAATGGTTGTTTTTACTTGTAACAATTGTGGTGAAACGCTACAAAAGCCAAAAGTTGCGAAGCATTATGAATTTCAATGTCGTTCCGCACCCTTTTTAACATGTGTCGATTGTTTCAAAGATTTTCGGTAAGTATTAATAAAATTGATATTTTCTCCATTATTTTTAATTTATTAAAATGTACCTTTGATTGTTTCAAGAGGTGAGGAATATGTAGTCCATACGAAATGTAAAAGCGAAGCTGAAAGATATGGAGGCAAGGATTATGTTCCAAAAGCTGGTGCAAATAAGGGTGAAAGAAAGCAACAAGCATGGATTAATGTAGTAAATAGTCTATTAGATAGTGAAACAAACTTATCAACGGCAGAACGAAACTTTTTAAATATCTTGTCCAAATATGAAAACATTCCACGTAAAAAAAATAAATTCTTAAATTTCATAAAAAGTGCAGTGGGTAATAGAGCAAATCAATCAGTAGTTAATTCTGTGTGGAATAAAATGGAAACCGCTTTCAAGAATAGTACACAAAGTACTAATACACAAAATGAAAAACAGCAGGAAAATGGTAAGTTCACAATAATTACTTTAATGCTTATTTAACTATAATTATAAATTTCTGAAACATTATGTTTAATATATAAATAGGTAAAACAAACGAAAAAGTAAATAATGAAGAAGATGCAAATACACATCAAGAAAATAATATAGTTGAAAATCAGAATAATGAAAATTTAGACAGAGAAAATCAAACTGAAGATCATTTGAATAAAAATAAAGTGAATGGCATGGGAAATGCTGACACTGATATTGTTAATAATGTTAAAAAAAGGAAATCAAAAAAGAGAACAATATCCGAAATAGTACAGCAAACGGATGAACCTATTGTCAAGAAAAAAAGTAAACATACTGTAGAGGCTACAGAAGAACCAGTTTCTAAGAAGAAAAATGAAGATATTGTTACGGATGTTCCTGCAAAAAAAAGTGAAGATGCTTTACTTTCTGAAACATCAATCAATCAATGTGATGATACTGTAGAAAAATCAACCTTTAACTGGAGAGATACCATCTTAGATATAGTAAAGAGTAAAGGAGAAATTTCCTTAAAAAAATTACAGAAAAAGGTACTTTCACGGTATATGAACTCATGTTCAAATAATATATTGGAAGAAAAAGCATCTAATAAATTCAATAAAAAATTGAAAAAGATATCAGAAATAACCATTTCTGATGAGAAAGTAACTTTAGCTTAAATTGATTGATGTGTGTACTCGTACACTTTTTTTCAAAGGAAGTACAATATCATCAGTAACTTATAACATTAACATACAGTAATTTATAACATTAACATATAACATTATTGCAATGAAAAAATTAATTACTTTCACATAAAACAAAGACTATAAAGAAATACTGTTATGATTTTTGTCCATTTTATGAATCAATGTTTGCAATTTATTTTTAACTGTGTTCGATTCTTTATCCTTCTTTCTTTCAAATTCTAAGCTAGCTTTTAATTCTTTTACTGTGAATTTTATTAAAAATTCGTGTTATGACAATAATGTGTAATTGGAGCTCCTACATATTCAACACTAGGGTCGTGGAAAATGAATAGTAGTGAACGCCAGCGACGTAGTGAGTGAAGATACTTATGTGTTCATTGGAGAATAAAATATTGTGTTTGAAAGTGATTGTCCGGGAACAATAACGTTCTAGCTTGCTCTCAAAATGGATACATAGTACTATGATTACCGGAGAACTATCTTCATAATTCTAAACAGTTTGATATTCTGAAAGTAGCTCTTGCAAGCGTCGGTTAGAAGCATGTTATCTCAAATACAATAATTGAAGGATTAAACGTTCGATTTAATTGCATTTGTCTTCTCGAGTACAGAAATCATGAAAAATTAATTAGGGCAAAGTTTAAATGCTTAAGTTTTAGTTAAATTAATAATTTAAGAAATCAAGTACCATAAAGTTCTAAAATTTAAATATGTAAATATGATTTCAACATTCAAATTACAAATGTCATAAGAACTTTAAAAAAAGAAAAAATACAATAAGAGCAGCAGCGGAACTGATGAAATAAGAATATCAAATTAGCCTTATTTTGGACTTTTGAAATTTTTAATTCCAGCTCATGCAGTAAATGCTACATATGCATTGATGGTTATTGTAAGTAAAACCAATTAATCTAATTACATTGAACTACATTCATTCATACAAAATTACGAAACTGCTGAGCACTTTTAATCTAATATTCCCTGTAAGTGATGAATATACTTCATTGTATCTGTTTACAGTCTATAGTGAATCTATGGCTTGATCTAACAACTTTTCTTTCTACGTTATTCTTTCCTTTTTTCAGGAATATTGTAGACAATAATCAAAGACCTAAATTTTTATATATCCCTAATCACAGTCTCACTTCATTCGTAGCTTAAAAGAGACTGTAAGAAATTGTAAAGTGTAGGCAATTTTCAGTGAACAAGGTTCTGTGAGTTCTATCGGATAATAAGTTCTCGGCAAGTTTCTTATCGTCTATCTGAGAATAAAAATTTGCGAATTTGCTCTTATATGGATACACAATTTAAGAATACTCTCGGGAACAACTATCAGAAGAAACTCGACACATACCTTAACGTAATCGGCACAAATGCCAAGGACTCGGGTTCGATTTCGGACACTGTAGTCCCAATTTTTCACAATTGTACAGCAATGATTCTGCGAATGCTCTTTAATTGAAATATTGTGAAGAGCATTTGCAGAATTACTGTAGGATTGGGAAAAATTGGGAAGATCAGATCAAAATCTTCTGCTTTTAGTTTATATATATTTTCATTTCTTTTTAGTGTGTTCATTTGTTCTTAAAGTTCATTGTATCTTATTCGTCTTAACAGTAACAAAATATTGTTATACAAGATGTATCGTAGAAAAACATTTATTGTTTCTTTTTTTTTAAATAAAATGAACAGATAAAACTTGTTGAAAGTATCACAGAATTTATCTAAAATTAGTCTATCAATGAACAACTATAAAATATATAAAATATTGTGACAACAATAAATAGTACAATATTAATTTTTTACAATGTAAAATTATTGTATAGAACATGCTCACTTGGAAGTATTCCAAAAGAATATTAAATATGGAACTTTTAAATAAATGTTTTAAACAAAATATTTGCTTAGGATAAATTGAACTCTGGTATCCAATCTTTAGCATATTTGTGATCTTTAGAAAAGAGTCTTTAACAGGAAGTATGACTTGAAAGTTGGTAATAAAATTCGGAGATTTAATATTTATGTTAAATATTTGAAAATTTATCTAAATACCAAGCATGATTACTCATGGTAGCCAAAAGGCCCCATGTAAGTACTTTGGAATCATTTGGACCAAAGCTTATTAACTGTTGATCAAACAATTGAGTAACTGTTCCACCAAGTGCAGTAAGAATTGCAGTTCCAGCACAAATGTCCCACTTTTTTATTGCAGTCATGTGAACATATGCAGTTACATTTCCACTTACAACCTCTAGAAATTTGTAACCTAATCATAGATAATATAATAAATTTACTGATTCATAACAATAGAGCAGAGATTAATCTAAACAATAAAATCAGTACAATTACCTGCACCTGCTGCAGAAATAATTTTTACATCTTTACCAAATGCAATCTTAGTAACATTGTGAATTTGGCCTGCATGTGATTGTGATACAATCAATATTGGTGTTCTCTCATCTTCTAACTGGTTTATTAAAAAGAAAGAATTTGTAGGATGTGTTATTGATATTTTTTGTGTATGTTACCTTAAGCAGTACTTGTAAATTTTTTGAAACTGCGTGATTAGTCCATGACCAAAACAAATTAGAATTTTGTTTTGTTTCAAATGGTTTAAATATAACACCTATTACAGGTTTTCCTTTAATAGCAACACAAACCATGGTTGTAACATATTGCAGCAAATTCTCTAAATTACATATAATAATAACATATTAATAGAAGAATAATAACTAATTGGTTATATAATATATAAAAACATATAATTTTTATTGGAACCTGTAAATTCTTTTGTTGCATCAAGAGGGTCAATCCATACTGTAATGTCATTCGTATTTATAATTTCATCCTTAATATCATACTCATTTAAAGTATTAATATTATCTTTTATATTTGACACAGTAACTTTATCACAATCCTTTGATGTTTCCTCTGATATTACTGTTATACTTGGAAATGCTTCACGCAAAGAATGATACATTGCACAATGCGATCTATAGTCTGCTTCTGTTACTGGATCATTTATACCTATCAAAATTAAAAATTACTTATGCGATTATGTATGTTGTTATGTATCATATTTTTTATTCTATAACATGAACTTTGTAATATATCTGTATCTAATAATGTTCTACATCATTTATACATATAAATGCAACATAAATAATACAGATTACTTAATTACCCTCTTTCGTTTTCCCTTTACTTTGTATTTCAAATTTAGCTTGGTTATGAACTGCTATCACTTCATAACCACCAATTTCTGCTGCTCTTATAGCGGCAACAAGAAGTAATTTTAAAGAAATGTTCTTGTTCTGTACATTTGTATACTTTTGTTCATTTGTATACAAAGTCCGATTCGTATACAAGTATAACAGACTTAATAATACAATGATCCCACAGATAATAGTTTTCCTCGTTCGAATACTCATTCTGATATGCATAATATATTTCTCCCTCCTATTAAATTAACGTACACGCGTGACTTCGATTTATTTAATACAGTAAGACATTGTAATTGTCCCATACGCGGCCATTTTTATTTTATTTGAAATTCCCAGTAACATTAGATCTTTATGTTTATGTGGATGATTAATATGAAACTTGAAAGACATACGTGCTTCCTTTAATTTTAATATTTTATCATATATTTTGTAA
Organism: Bombus vancouverensis nearcticus; assembly: GCF_051014615.1. Lineage (NCBI taxonomy): Eukaryota > Metazoa > Arthropoda > Insecta > Hymenoptera > Apidae > Bombus > Bombus vancouverensis. The sequence continues at coordinate 6,688,103 of NC_134911.1, forward strand.
ATATTTATTTTCTTTTTAATTTTTTTAAAATGCACTGCATGGTGACTTCATATATTAGTAAGGTTATATTAGGTTAGTTGAATGTATTGTAAATTTAATCAAACCTACTAGCATAATATAATTTACATAGGTAAGTTTAATTTCGCTAATTTTCGTATTAAATTATAGAGAAGTTAATGCGAATTAAATTACAATGAATGTATCATTGAATTAAGTAATTTATTTTGAAATGTATCATATTAATTATCAAATACAAACTCTTTGTATCATATATATTATTTTAAACTTATAGCATTATAAAATATTGAAACGGTACTAGTCAAATATTATTCAGACCCCTGAAGCATTTCTAGTAGTATCAATAATAAGAAATCGACATAATTTCTTACATTACTCTATAAAAGGTTGAATTTTATTGATTAATAATAATACATGTCAGAATTCTAGAGAAATTACGTGCAACTTAACATATTTCAATTTAAAAAATAGTGAAATAGTGAGTAGCATCCTGATTGCCTTTAAAAATTATGTAGAATTAAGTAATACTACACAATCAGATTGTATATATTTATGCTTATAATTAATTTAGATTGCACACCGTAATATTCAGGTAAAATAATTGCGTATACATTCTTTTACTTAAACTGATAACACAGTAACAGATGAAATATTAAATAAAAAGGATAACAAGCGTGATAACATTCTATATTTTTAAGAATACTATCTTAATAATGATTACTGTAATATATTAATTTGATACCATCTTATAGTGCACTTCCTACGCAAATAATGAAATTTCATTGCTTGTCAGTATTGTGTGTGCACTTCTCTTGGCTGCATTTTTGTATTTTGTAACTTATACTTTTCCTATTCAACTGCAGGATAATATGTATCATTTATAATAACATCATAATAATTTATAATTTGATAACTCACACATTTTACATCACTTCTTTATTATAATAAGTAATATGCAGCCTTTGCTTTTTTTTTGTTTTCTAACTTATGCACCTAATTCTTTAAATATGTGATAAAATTACTTCAGCAATTTTATCTATGAAACTTTAATAATTATCTTAAGACACAAAAATGTCATTCCACTTGGTCCAGCAATAACTGCACATTGACAAGTTGTTAATAACTTTTGCAGTTGCTGTTACACATTGTCATCTGTTTAAAACATAATAGAAAATGCTACATGATTTTTGTAACAAATATTTATTAAATAATCAAAAAACGTTATATCTTATCTTAAAAAAACTTTGTACAACAATAATGTATCAATTATATGTTATATAATATGATGCTTACCATGATACCACCACTTTGTCTTCTTTGGATTTTTACTGCATGTTTTTACATAAAAGGAATTATCAGGTGGCCTCTTCTGCAGTAAAAAATATTTATCACTAAGTATCTTTTTAGTAGGTTTATATAAAAAATTTTCTTTCTTACCTTTTCTTTACAACTGCTCAACATCGATACAATACTTAAACAAATACTTTGCACACTCAAAGCTGGAGACCAATCTTCAGTTAAAATGGATAAACAGATATGACCATTGCTGTAAATATGTGGATGTATCGGTATATTTCCACCTATGAAAGTCACTTCTGGCGAATCAAAAGGATATTTAGAACTGAATCTAAATTGCAGTTGAAATTGTTCGCCTTCATATAAGGTACCCTTTGCACCTTCCATGTGAACAATCCATTGTGTTAAATTTTGACTAGTGAGATCTTCATCTACATGTACACCTGGTGGAGGTTCACGTATTAAAGATGTTAACTCCTTTTGTAACCTCCTCTGAAATGATATACACATAGAACTGATAACATGTAGAACTCTCCAAACTTTATATAACTATATAGTAAAAATAGATAAACACATGTAACTCCCATAATTCAATAGAATTGCTTCAAATTTATTAATCATAGTTCAAAATTTTTATAGTTCTAAGCATTCAATAATCACATTCAAATGAATGTTTCAGAAATGCTAATATAATTTTCATATTCTGACCATAAATATTTTATTTCAATTATTTTACATGCACAACTCATGAGATTTTTAAATTATTATATATATTGAAAACCAATTGACATCAATATATAATGAATAACATACTGAATCATTTTTCGGAAGCATAATAAAAATTAAGATTCCTATTATTCATAAAAAAGCATTAAAAAACGGGAAAAACTCTCGATAGAGATAGAGTGGTAGGAACTAGCGCGTCTAATTTGACACAAAACGTCATCCGAGTTTGATGAATAATATGCGAATGGATTCTCCCTATAATAACATATATGTAAGGCGACAGTTTTTCAAATTTGTAAAAATGCACTAAGAATCGAATAATTTAATTAAATATTGTGTCGTGTGAAAATATAAAGATGCACAGAGGCCCAATATGTATTAAAGAAATTTTCCTACTAACTTACCTTCGACGGGGACATTGCCGCCATTGTCGATTTATCGCTCATTGCAACATAACATGAATTACTTTGCTTTGTTTATTTCTCGATCGAAAAATGTAAAGTTGCCGCGGCCAGAGCGCATCGCATTTTTTTCTATCAAATTTAGTATTACGCCATTATGCGTTAAAAAATAGCGGTTAGCACGGCAGTCAGAAAACGCGTAGTGGGGATCGACGTAAATCAGTTAAATTTAACAGGCATTCCCAAGAGGTACTAAGGCGAGTACATAATATACGATTGTTGTTATACCTATATCCATGGTTAGTAAATATTTGATCAAAGTAGATTAGAACACAACAATTTCACAACTTCGTTCATATTAAAGTCAAATAAACTATAAACCAATTATTTTCGTTTGATGTTTTATAATTTATTATGTTTGTCAAGTTTTTCTATGTAAATAATTGTTAAATATTGGTTAAAGTACATACTTGATTAAAGTAGATTAAGGCATAATATGTAATTTTGTAACCTTGACTCTAAAATAAACAAAAAATCAATTCTTTTCATTTAAAGTCTTCTAACTTAATATCTTTATAAATATTTTCTCTACAAATAATTGGTAAATATTGGTTAGATATTTGATTAGATAAATATTTTATTAAAGTGAATTAAAACAATAATTTTGTAATTTTGACTCCTATAAAAATCAATTCTTCTCATGTGAAGTCTTATAATTTAATATAAATTATAAATTTTTACTATACACAAACAATTATTTCTATAAAAAAAAAAAGACTGTGACATGTATAATAAAGACTGAGTAGGGAAATATGTACTTTTAATTTCTTTTTTTTTAATTTCTGATTCCGTTTCTCCTGGTCTTTTTTCTGGTTTTGTAAAAAAATAAAAAATAAAATAAATATTGTAGAAGGTAAAAAAGGACGTATATAACAGTTAATATTTTTTTTGTTTTGTTTAGAGATTAAGTCGTAGATACCGTAGTTTTAATCAATCGATTCTAGGTATATTGTAAATATTGCATTCTGTTTATTTACATGGTATGACACGGTATAGAAATGACCGGGAACGTTGGACTTATGAATTGTTTGAAATCATTGTCAATGAAATAAATACACGATTCATTGTATTATTAATTTTATCAATTAATAAAATAAATTTAATAAAATTTACGATTGTGTTATAAGTTGTAATGAGATGGTTAAATCCATCCATTAAATTATTTCAATTATGATGCAATAATTCTTAAGAGAATTTATGAGTTATACCTATATGTAGATAATTATGTTTATATAATTATGTTTGTATTGGTTGAATGCATATATATCAATAATCAATTTTATTAGTTTTGAAACATTTTAATGCAATAGAAATATTATACCACTATTCTTATAAAATTTATTACAAAGACAATCTTTTTGTTCCAGTGTCAATGTAATCAAAATATAAATTATTAATGACTTCAGCAGAACACTTTATTAGTTTAATTACTGTGGCAAGTGCTAAAAAGTTAGCTACTGCACTTGTCTTGTGTTTTATTCTCTATCATGGATTAATGCACCTTATATATGGTAAAAATATTTACATTTCTTCAATCTTTTTTATGTTGCTTATATTACTTTGCATTAGTAGCATAAATCTTATGAATGTTATGTAGGTAGTGATTCTTGTAAGTGGTTATTAACAGAAGGAAGGTATAAAGGAGATAAAGAATGGCAACCGTATGGCTGTATGATGCATTACTATACACAAACGTAAGAATTTAAATAAAATTTATAGATGTGTGTTATATTTCCTAGAAATATTCTTTCTTCATATAGAGACAGTCGCAGATGTTTAAGATATCTAGCTTTCATGGGCCACCGTAACCATTTTGCATTTATTGGAGATATTAGAGTCAGACAACTGTATAGATCTTTCATATCACAATTTATAGTTGATGGGAAAGTGTCAGATTTAACAGAATTACCGGACAATTCTGATTTAAATTTTAATGATGCACAACTTAGATTAAATGTACAATTTTTATGGAGGTCTCAATTGGATAATTTTATGATAGGAGACCTTAGGAGCTGGATGGTAATTATCCATTTTGAATATAAATATTTTCAATTCAATTTAAATTATATACATATTTAATAATGGGATGCTAATAATTGTTACTTTTCAGAAAACTGATGCACCTAGCTTAATTATTTCAGGCTGTGGAGCAACAACAATTCTTGCTAATAATAATAGTGATGCTCAATTGTATTCTGAGTATAGCATGGGATTAGTGAGACTTGTACAACCGGTAGACTTCTTAGTTAAAAAAAATACAAAATATTTATGGATGCTACAAGATCCTGTATTAAAAGAAAGACTGCCAGCTCAATTATCAGGCATAGATAACAGGCAGATTAATTTATGTAATAAAGCAGCAATAAAGGTAATTTTTATTTAGTTAATTTATAGATAATTACTTTAAAAAAAGTTTGTTTACATATTGATTACACACAGATACTATCTCATAGTGAGGCTCATATATGGGAAAGCAGTAAACTTGTTGGTGCAGGTGTGTTAGAACAAAGTCCAGATGGATATTTAGCGAGTCCTTTGTCTTTAAGACACAAGGTTCAAATATTGTTGAATACTTACTGCAATGATCATATGAATTTTGATGATGGTAGTTGTTGCAGTTACCCAGAACCAGCTACAACATTACAGCTATTAAGCTTATCTGCACTTGCTTTATGGTAATCGTTTTTACATAGTTATATTATACGTTAAGTAAATAGTAAGTAACAATTCGTTACAGTATAGTAATTGGTGGTGGAATGTGGGTGTATAGAAAATTTTGTCAATATCGAACCGAAATTTCTTACTCACATGTTGCCACTGTTGAGGTGGAGAATACTGAAGAAGCAAATAATTCTGAAACTACACAGATCGAACAACCCAAAGTACAAGATTTTTATACATTAATGACATCATTGGCTCTTTTGTCAATCATCTTATATTACTTTTATTTATGCGATAGGTACATGAAAGTACCTTTTTCCATCTGATATTATTAATAATTGCTATTAATAATGAATTTTTATTCGTATTTAGAACAAATTTCTTCATGAAGGAGAATAAATACTACAGTGAATTTAGTTTTTGGTTACCACTTGGATATATATTGGCACTTGGTTTATTTTTTACTGAAGATAGAGAAAGAGGACCAAGAACTTTAAATCGAGAACAAACAGATGAGTGGAGAGGATTAATGCAAGCTGTAGTGTTAATCTATCATGTTACTGGGGCTAAGAACGTTTTGCCCATTTATATGTACCTAAGATTAATTAATTCTGCTTATTTATTTCTTTCTGGATATGGACATTTTTGTTATTTTTGGCAAACAGGCGATGTTTCTTTAGTGAGATTTGCACAAGTATGTATTATTAAAATATTAATTATCATGCATATGAATGACGTGTTAGATATATCTATTTGTTATTTTTCAGGTAATGTTTAGACTAAACTTCTTAACAGTGTCTCTATGCCTTTGTATGAATAGGCCATATCAGTTTTACCATTTTGTTCCATTAGTTTCATTTTGGTTTTTAGTCATTTATTTCTTAGCATGGCTACCACCAAGAATATATTCTGGTAATTTGAACGAATATGGACCCAGAGCTTTGCTTTATCTCACATTGAAACTTTTAGGTCTTGTATCAATGATTACAATACTGTACATGTCAGAGGTATCAATTTATAAATTATCTACATATAAGATATATATTATAATAAAAATGTACAATGTATGATCGTTTAATAGGTATTCTTTGAAAAAGTATTTGTAACAAGGCCTTGGAAAGCATTATTTGTTACAACTGATGACGATATACGGGAATGGTGGTCACGTTGGAGGGTGGATAGATATAGTGTGGCTTGGGGTGTAACTTTTGGGGCAGGTCTTGTAGTTTTGCAAAGGATAGATCACATTCCAGGAACTGCATTATCTTCCTTGCTAGCGTTAATTTCTCTAACCGCTTATACTACTTTTACGATATTGTGTCATTCAGTATCTGAATGTGAAGAAATTCACTCATATATTGCGTTTATACCAGTAATTATCTATACATATATAATATTTCCAAAATTTATTTTCAAACGATTAAATTTCAACTTTTTAATTACAGATTATAGGATATATAGCGCTTAGAAATGCATCATTAGCATTACGCGGCAAACACTCAGCTCTTTTGGCTGGTTTAGGTCGCATTAGCTTAGAAACTCTAGTCGCACAAGGTCACATTTGGTTGGCAGCAGATTCACATGGCGTATTAGTTTTATTGCCTAGGTTTCCAGTATTAAATCTGTTAGTCACATCATTCATCTTTATATGTGCAAGTCATGAAGTAAGTACTTAATTATTTTTATATTTGGAATTGATTATGTTCAGTGTTATATGTTGATCTTTATAGAGTCTAAAATGTATCATAAATATTTCATTTACTTTGACAGATACATAGATTAACCCAGGTACTAGCACCATATGCAGTACCAAATGATTGGAGACTGGTGGCTCGTAACTTGTTGTTATTTATTGCAGTGCTTGTACCTATTGGTATTCATGATGGAATGTTCTGAAAGGCATTTTTATACGATTCACTGTATGAAAGACATTTTATGTACATATAAATATAACTATGTAGTAACTGTGTAAGTTCATAACATTTTATCATGAAAGCTTTGTGAAAGAGAAGAATATTTAAAGAAATTGGTATTTATTTATTTTTTTCTTATTTTATTAGTTTTTATAAAGAGGAAAATAAATAAGTCAAAACACAAGAATGTTTCTGTTTCTAAAATATTTATACATTATTTATATGTATATATTTTCATCTTTTAGATTAATAAATAGAACATATACAATTTATAACTTGTAGTTATTTATTATTTTTTTTAAATGACATCATTATGTATTACTTATATATTTACTTAGATAATTTGTCTATATTAAAAATTTATTAATGCTAATTATTTCTTGCATTGTGTATTAAATTATCATGTTTCACGTGACTAGTATACACATCATAGCCTAGAGATATAGTATTATCATAAAGTACTCTATATCTATTAGGCAGAAAATAAAAATTAAAAATTTGGGCTGGTGGCCAAATAACCCATTCTGCTATGTACAATTTATGTGCTTTCTTAATAATTTCATCTTTTAATTCTGTCCAAGTACTTTTTTCTAAAATAGCTAATGTTAAAAAAAACATTGTGATGCAAAGTGGAGAACACACTAATTGATCTATAACAACCTTTTTCAAAACAATATTAATTGTACGACCTGGCAATCTATTATCTAGATATTTATACCAATAATGACATACTATACCAATAGACATGCCAGATAATGCCATGTTTCGAGTTCTATTTAAACTCCATTTATCCCACTCATCCTATAATAGAACAAATTATAACATATATACTTCAATTGTAGATTAAAACAAAAAGAAATACTGCATTGGAATAAAAATTTGAAATAAGTACCTTCAATATTTCATAATGTTGTTCTAATACATCTCCCAAGGCAGAAAGAGAAATAGATATTGTTACATTTGTATAAAGTAAATATTTTTGAGAAAATAACTTTTCTTTAATTACAGGTACTTTGTTCAAAATTAAAATTAGATTTCTGGTAATTCTCATAATCTACAAAAGAAAAAAATGAAATAATTCTCTTAATAGCTATAATTTTGAGGTTAAATATAACAGGTTAGTTTATAATCTGTTGCATTTATGAATAAAATTTTCTTTAATTAAAACAAATATTGCAAATTATTAAAGTAATAGTTAATAAACTCACAAGTAGAAATAAACATTCGATGCACTGTTTAAAATTGACAGTTATTTTTGTTAATATTTATAATGGAAAAATCTTTTTCACCAAATATTGTCCTACACGTTTCATAAAATTAGTAAAAGTTAGATTAGGTATTTTAATATGATAATTCCACTTTAACTTATGTCCACAGCATTTAGATTTAAATTATTTTTGAGAATTATTATTATATTATTGAGAATTATATTATAATTATTGAGAATTATTTATCTAGATGTAGAATATTTAGAAATTTGAATACCGTGTTTATATGAACTTATGTATATACCTAAATAACGGAAATTATGCTTATTTTGTATATAAAGATGCAAAATTGTATATCAAAAACCAAATTTATATTAAGGAAAATTAAAACCATGAATATTGTTAAAGATCAATTAATCTTTTTGGGAAACATTTACATTCTTTTATAAGTTATTTGATTTTTGATTCTCTATTATTTTAGCTTACTTATCTTGTTACGTGAGATTGCATTTATTTATTTATATTTCTATTTACGATCCGATGATTCACCACAATATTTAGTCATTAATAGAGTCACTTAATAGGGTCGTTCAAAGTACTGTTACATACATTTTAAGTATTTACTTATTAAATTGTTTGCAATATTTTTTTTGTAATTTGGTAATGAAGTACAAGTATTTACAAAATGTACGAAAATTATAATAATAAAGAATATTTCATTTATTAAATATTATATTTTGAAACAATATATCAATTTTTGCTTACCAGAAATGAGCGTAACATTTAAATTTCGCGCGCTTATAATAGAGATAACAATTTATGACTTGGCGCCTAAACTGACAAAACAGGCGGGACTTTATGCGCGCACTGTTATCGGTGTGGATGGTTACGGCGATTGGAAATCCGTAAGTATTTCAGTCAGAATTTTGAACATTTTAACGGATTTCTTCTGGTATATACACACGTATATATATATTCGTATATAAAAAAGATGTCTCAGCCGTCAGTAACGGCGTATTTTAATACACGTAAACGACAAGCAACTGACGATTTACGAAACAAGGCTAAAGTTTTGCTTCTTGATCGGGAAGAATCGAGAGTTGTGAGTAGTCAGAGTCCAACTAAAGAAGGTAATTTGGAGTCATCGGGAACATTGACTCCAATTCAAGAAGAAGAAACAATGGGACTAAGTCCGAAGATTGTTGCGGTACCTGATAAAGAATTAGCGACTGATCATACGTTAAAACCTAATACAGTTGTAAGGAACATTCAGTTTGATTCTCCTAAATCAAGTGCTCAAAAAACGCCAAAACATAATGTTCGTGCACGAGTTACACGTACACGGAAATCATCTAGTGAAGAAGGCCAAGTGGATATCAGAGAAAGCTTCCAGAAGATCACAGAAGACTCGGATATAAAGAAAGTGCTCTTTGAGAAGAAAGGTGCACTGAGCCCAAGAAAGAAACTTCCAGGAACACCTAAAAAGAACAACGATTCTGGTGAGAGTTCATTAACTAATTGTACAACGCCGCAGAAAAGTTCAACTATGGGCAAACTGGCAAAGCAAGAGCTGTCTTTAAATGATATAAAAAGCAAAATTACTAAATCTTCCAAATTTTCGGAATTGAAAACTTCTCTTGCTCGGTTAAAAAATTATGAACAAAGGCTAGAGCAATTGCATAAAAATGATAAGAAACCACAAATACAGAAATTTGAGAAGATCCAACTTGAAATACCTGTTAGGTAAGATATTTGTGAAATTTCTATTCTGTTATATAATTTGATTTAAATGTTTTTATAATATTCATGTTGTTATTTACAGCCCACAAAAGGCTTATAAATCTCCAAGTAAAATGTTATTGAGTCCTTTGAAGGATAAACAACTAATGAATGTCAGTCCTCAACGTAGAATTTTATTTGAACCTAAAGAATCAACCCCAAGCCCTGTGAAAGGTAGCCCAATAAAAGCACCAGCGTATCAGCAGTATTTATCAATTGCTGAAAGTGGCACTCCTGGTTTGCCATTGCCATATCATTATAGATTTTTGGCAGAGGCATTCAGATGCGTAGATACAGTATGTTATTTCTGATATAAAAACTAGTTTTATATGTGTCTTTTATATATATTTGTAATTACATACTGCATTATCAATTTTACAGGTTTCTGCAATGCTGTTCAATCGTAAAGAAACAATAACTTTCAAGAAGCTAAAGCCTGCAGTTCAAGAGTTATTGCGTAAAAATTTCACGTTGGAACATCTAGCGCAAATGAAAACCATTTTCCCGGATGCTTACATTTACAGCCAGGAGAAGCATCGTGCATTTGGTTCTTCGTCTAAACAGGATAAATATGAATTGCTTCTTACACCTATTGTTGAAGAAAAAGATGGAAGAAATACTCCAGATGCAGATGATGTTTTGAAAACAGCATCTGAAGCTAGTATGGGACCGCGAGTATTACTTGACAGACGAAGGAAATTTTACAATATCTTGCTTGGTACTGGTTTCGTATAAAAATTGTTGACAGATTTGTTATAAATATCTTAATTTTCTTTTCTTTTCTTCGTTTAACTTTCTTTCGTTTCCTTATCTTTGGAGTGCAGATAAAGTAAAAGACGAGCATGAGAAATTCTTACTTAATTTGGAGACACCAATGCACATCTCGAAGGAAAAGATTCTGCGTTGGCATCCTGAATTTGATGTTGAAACTTGTAAAGTAATTGAACAGGCTGAATTGCCACAACCACCTAATGTAGAAAGGATGACAAGTGCAAAAGATGTTCTTGGTAAGAACAAAAGCACGTACCTCTTTACTTGATATACTTTAAATTTTAAACTAATTTTTTATGGTTTTTTTTAGATAAAGCAAAATCATTATTCAATTGCGGTACTCGCATGGAGAAAGCATTGCAGCGATTAGCAGAAGCAAAGATGACTTCAAAGACTGTTTCTCCAAAAAAAGATGAAGTAAGCACGGCTACCCAAACCGAGGATGGTGTACAAAAGGTTAATATTACAGTTGTGGATACTCCACCTGCCACACCTACTGTAAATAAGAATCTTCATCTTACTAGTGCACTGAAAGGCATACCAAAGGCTCTTCTTGAGAAAGTAAATGTTTTCATTTTTATTTTTCATTATGTTTTGTTCGTACTTTAATGACGAAAATTTTGTTATACATTAGGTTCGTGCTAAACAAGCTGCTAAAGCATTGGAGGCTATGACGCGTCCACCAAATGCAGAAAAAGAGGCTATAATGTATTCAAGATTACCCGAATTAGTGAAAGTTCTGCGTAATATTTTCGTAGCTGAAAAAAAGGGAGTTTTAACATTAGAATTTGTAATTACCAAATTAGAGAACTCGTTTAGAGCTAAATTATCTCCTGCTGAACTAGAGGACCATCTACGTTTATTGTGTAAACTGCTACCCACGTGGTCTAGCATACATAATGTTCGAAAAGTGGATTACTTGAAGTTGCAAAAGGAAATCGATCTTACAAAAGTAATAAAAAGATTAGAAATTATGGCTAATGACAAAGTAAAGTCATCATGACGTTTATTACATTATTATTGATCTTCTTTTTGTTTCAAATTAAATTATGTATATGGTTTTCAATTCTAACAATTTCATTTGTATTTTGTAAAGTACATATTTGCTATTTATTGCACTATGTTCATGTATTTAAAGAATTCTATTTCAAGAAGTAGTTCGGTTATGATTAAAAAAATAAATCAAAAAAAATTTCTTGCTCGAAAAAAAAATTTTTAGTATTATATAACGATAATACAATTTTCTATATAATAATTATATGCATACACACATACTACATTTTTTTCAATTTAGAAGTTTACTATTAGACTAGAAGTTTAATTCACTGCCAAATATTTATACAAATATACACACAACATATGCGATGCAATCAAATATTAAATACTTTTGATGAAAAATTATTTGATTTTTTGCTCTTTTATATATAAGTCATCTATTATATAGACAATAAAAATCGAAATTTTAAACATTTTTGTATAATTGTTTATTCAATGTCAAAAGTCATATCGGTAAAAATTCGTTTATCTACAGCTGATACATTGAATATTTTTCCTACATATTTAATCAATGGTAAAATAGATTAAATTTGACTAGGTTTTTAGTTCATCCTAACCTATTTTATTACCTTGTTGATTTATACACAATCGTAAAAACCTTGTGTAAAAATATTTCAGTGATATACATTAAATCTTGTATACATATTTAAATATATACATACAACTAAAAATCATGTTTTTAACCAATGTATTGTTAAAAAAAGTTAAAAGCAAGTGAGTATGTGTAAATCAAAATATAATTTAATTGTAAGTAGAGATTAGGTTAGTTTCTATATAGAATATCTTGTTTTAAAAGATTACCTCCTTGATTAACATTATTACAACATTTTACATGTAAAAAAGCTATTCATAATAAAAAATATTCATTCTTATACACACGACAAATGTATGTATACAAATTTATGTCTATGTTTACATTAAATGATCAAATTGTAAATAGTTGCTTAATATCGTGTAATTTTCATTTATAGACATATTTTAGTACTCGTAGAAAGTGTAGCAAGTGGTCACAAGTATATAAGAATTCGAGATAGGTTAGCAGATAAATTAGAAGGAGTGTGGTTTGATCCTTATGGTAAGTTTACTTTAGTATCCCATAATTATTACATACATTTATGTAGTATGTATACAGTTGTGCACAGTTTCAAATTATATTGAAAAATTATATATTTCCAGTTCGAGAACGTGTCCTCTATCGGGAATTGAAGAAAATTAAGAGTTTATAAATATTAACTTAAGAAATGATTCCACTATTATAACTTATTCAATCAACACTTGTAAACTAAATTTTACAAATATTATTGTATAGGATAAATAAAATAATATTCAATTAATCAAGAATGTGACTAGTTTATTATTTTGTTTAATCAAATTCTTGAAAACAGTATACTTTTCTATATAAGCCTTTCAGAAGTCAAATTGATCAACTCCAATTTTCATAAATTTCTCAATTTCATTAATAGATATCCAATTAGTATTCCATTCCTAAGAAACAAGTACCTTAATTCTATTAAAATAATAGGTTTATTTATTAGAAGAAGTAATGAATAAGTAATGAATTCCATAAAAAATAAGTAATGAATTCCAAAGTAAATTATCTATTTTTCAATTCAAATTTTCTATTTTCCAATTTATGAAATTGATCAATGTTTTTGAACATATGCAGAGTCAAGACAAAAGAATCAATTGTTATGTGACAAGCAAGATGTCATAGTAAATGGTTTTAAATAGAGCATAATGTGGATATCAAACATTTTGCTCGATTTATGTCTCTAGTAGCGAGAGAGATAGATAGAAGGGTAAGGATGAAGAAAGAGGAACGGAGGACCTCGAAATCGAGATTGGGGTAGGTTTCCTTTGATCCTTAACAAGGAACGCAAAGTTGTATTATTTCCACCTGGATTTCAAACGGTTTGAAATTCACGAGGCGTGAAACACGGCTCTATTCTCTTTCTCTGTTTCACCTACTTCTTCTTTGGCTCGTATTCTCTTTCGCCCTGCTCCTTCTTGTTCTTTTCCTTTTCGGCAGCGCGGGAGCAACTCTGGCGTCGTTTACTGATGTTGCCAATTCAATTTCCTTTGGCGGACCGTTGTAGTCGGTAGAAAAGAGGGTTGCAGCTACCAAAAGGGTTCTCTCCTCAACTGAATCGTCTCTATCTTTTACGATTGTGCATGTGACAGCTCCTGACATCTACATCTCCCGCGTCTCTTCTTTTACTTTAAGCAAAACTTTTTCTGTTCTTCGATTTTCTTTTCACCGTTCTTAATTTCATGTTTTCCTTCTTTATAAGCGTTTCAATAAACAAACATGAATTTCTTTCATCATTAGAACTCTAAAAAAATATAACCTTAGATGAAAAATATTCATGCAGAATATTGGTCATTTGATACCATTCAAATTACGTATAAAACGTTTTTGTATCATTACAATTGAAAAAGATATTTAGGTTAGGATTAGGTCAAAATTAGGTATTATATATAATACAGATATACAATATATAAATTACAATGATTATATGAACAATAAGGGGAAAAAACAAGAAATATTACGTAATATATAATATATGATGTAATATATGACAAAATTCTGTTTGAATATCTTGGTTCACTGCAAAAAGTTTTAATAAATTGAGCTGTATTGTTCATAAAATGAAGTTTGTACCTTATTTAGATATTGTAAAAAAATGATTAATAAAATATTTATTGTTTTACAGTAATAAAACCATGTTTTGTTACAACACAGAATGAATTCCTATTTTTAACAACCAATATATGAAATCTTTAATGGTATCTTATGGTGACATTTCACAGCTTAGTTCTCATAAATAAAATATGTTATAAAATGGAAAATCTCGAAAAATGAACGTTTTCCCCTTATACTTTATATAGTTGCCTTAAGATGTAAACCTGGATTCAGGATTCATCAAATATTAGAACCGTTTTTGAATTTTCAAATTTTTCGCGGTAAGTAAATGGTCAAGCTGTGGTAATTAGGGGGTACTACATCGGCCATCCTAGAGAAAATAATACCAGAACCTGCAGTAGGAAGGAAATTAATTCTCAGGCAGAGAAAAATCAGAAAACGAATGAACCTTCAGTACTAAACGGGTTTTTTTTCCACGGTACAATGAGTTTCGAAGCGGTATGCAACAGCGAAATTGTTAAAACGTCCGTTGTTTATGGTTGACTCGGTAGAGCAGCCGGTAAAGGAGGAAACAGTACGCAACGGAAAACGAGGTTGGAGAGATGGAGTGGAGCGTGAGCGGGGAGAAGAAAGGGCGAGAAAAGCAAAACAGAAACGAAAGGAAAAAAGGAGAGAAAGAGAGAGAAAAAGAGGCTTCGTCTGGGCCTTGGCGCGTTTCAGTTGCCTCGCGTTCGAGGGCGTTTTTCGCCCGTGAGTTGTTCTTTGCTTATTACAGTGTGTGCACTGGGCTCGAGCTCGCTAAAGTGGTTTGCTGCTAATTAACTGCGTTATTTTTACAACTCTCTTGCTCCCATCCACCTCCTACGTCTCATTCCACCCCCTTCCCGCTTTCCTTCCCCCAACTGTTCTCCCACATTTGCAATGGGGTTCAATAATTCTGCGGCCGCAACGCCCTCTCTCTCTCTCTTCTACTCGCACCCTCTCATTCTGTTTTCACGTTTCTTATCATGCATTTTTCATTCGTATGTTTCTAGTGTAAAAAGTTGAAAAATGAAATTTGATCACATATGTGACTTTTCTGTTGTAAAAATGAGTTACCAGATACTCGGTACTAAAGTTAGTAAATCAGTCAAAATGACTAGTATTAAATGTATTGTTTTTACAATTATGAGAAATATGAAAGTGTTTTTTAGAATATCAACGTTTACTTTTATTGATATTGAATTATGATTACGTATATTTATTTATCCTCGCCTTTAAAGTCTTTATAATTATAATATAGATATAATATAGATATAATTATAATATAGATATAATATAGATATAATTATAATATAGATATAATATAGATATAATAAATATATCTAGGTATGTCATACATATTTCGTTGTGTATCATCTCGAATTTTTATATATCAATTTCATTTTCCTTTTAATAAATGAAAGATTTTTGTATAAAATTGGAGCAATAAATCATGTATGCAAATAATGATTCATATTTTCATATCTTCATATTTTTATATCCTCACTTTCATATCTTCAGTAAACTCCATCTATTTTATAAATGAAAAATCCTATCAATATTTGAATTTAGTACAAAGAAAATTAAAAGTTGTATGTATGTAATAATTTTTTGATTAAATCTAGTTAATTTACCAACTACATAGCGATCTATTATATCGTATACAATAGCTACAATCAATAAGAATAAAGAAATTGATACGAGAGCACCAAAAATATGATAACGTTGAAAGTTATCTAAAGAGTGGAATTAGAATCTGTTTTTACGCGAAAATTGTAATTTTCACGTATAAAGATGTATTTACTGTAATTGAGGTGCCTATTTGTATAATTGAAGATTCCTGTATTTTCCTTGAATTTTGCGGTTATACGAACGTGAATAGAAAATAAAGCGTGCACAAGGATTTTTTCGTAAAAAATGGTTCTTTCCACAGACTTTTTTTGCTCACACTTACCACTGCTTTGGTACTAGCGGCTGGTTTAATTTTACCAGCATATTTTGTATGTATATCTCGAGTGCGCGTTTGTAGGAAAATTAACGAGAATATTGGAAGGTTTTTAAGTACTCTAGTTTGAAATGGTTTTCAAGCGCGCAGCTACTCAACCGTCATTTCGTAATACATATTATCAAAAAGCGAGTATCATTAACCATTTGAAAAGTGGTTAAAAAGGAATCGCCAAGTGAAATCGTACATGTACTTTGATATTTTGTGCAATAGAAGGCTTTCAATCTCAATTCTATTCTTTATTATTTCTATATTCCCCAATAAAAAAATATTTAGAAGATTATATTAGGTTAATAAAACAATAACATTCTTCACGTTAAAATTTCAGCTACGAAAAAAATGAATTACCAATGGCGTTAACATGAATAAAACTGGGGCGTAAACTATAGTTTTCAAAATAAAGCAATTTCATTCGTATGGGAGCTATTCCATATTGTTTAAAATATAATAAAAGTAGATAGAATAAAGTTCATGCGAGATTGGTTAACACTAGAACCTACTAAACTTAACTATGATCTATAATATATCGCAAAAAATACAAAGAATATGTACTAAATTGTAAAGAACACATATATCATCATAATTAAAATAGTATAATGAAAATAAATAGGCGTATACATAATCATGTCTCTATTTCAGTAAAAGCAAACGCTATTTTTGCCAAAAGCATATTAGGCTTACCAAAAGATTTTATCTTTTACGGTCACTTTACAATTACACTAGTAACTGTAAAAACAAAAAATCTAAAATCCGTCATTTTGATGGATTTGGTAAGCCTAATGTTACTAATCATAATCATAGTTTAATTATCGACTGATTTCTCAATCGCATATGTATATGATTATTGATGGATCATTTATAATGCTAAGCATCGACTACACGTTGTCCGATGATATTCGAATCGAAATAACTTTAATACCTTAATATCAGGTTCGTGAAACGGCTATTGGTTACGGCTGCCGATGGAAGTGGTCGTCGGAAGCAGAGAAGTCGAAGGTCGTTTGTATAGGTATCTCTCTGCCGGTAGTCGTGGCACCCTTCTTTTCTCCGCCACGAAAAGGCTCTTGAAATAAATTGAAAATGGCTGGTATCGCCCCGCTCTCGGATAAGTGATACCTACATCACCTACACGCACATCGGTCACCACAGAATTCCACGGGTGTTCTTTCACGTATTCAAAACGACCATTCAAAAGCGGATCCGAATCTTTACGAACGGATGATCAATTAAAACCATGTTAAAACGTTATATTAACCGCGTACTTTAGTCGGACCAAGAAAATTAAAAACTCAATATAAAAGGGGCACCGAACTCGATGTTAATCGAAATTATATCTTTAAGAATTATAGATTAACTTTCATTATATGATACGACTATCGTCAGTGAGCAAGAGGTCGTAATATAAATAAAGATTATAAAAATAAGCAGAATATCAACTCACAAGTAACTTTTGCAACCCAAGATTCAAAATGTGTTTACAAAACATATATAGTTCTGAATGTGATTATACCAATGGAGGTCGATTCTGAGTATTTTAACTTTCAAGCTTACTATATCGTTTCTTTCTACATACTATTATTATAAATGAGCATCAACCGTATAATGAGTAGATATTTAAAGCAAATTTAACAAAATTTATCATATTGATTCAATCAACATAACCTACAGTTGAAAACTGACTAGCTAGAATGTTTTCTTTTTGTATAACACGGTTCTTTTTGTACGTTAAACACGGTGAATCAGGAATTTGAATATTACTGGTATTTCTATTACGACAGATGGTCTGTCTCATTATTCGGTGAAATCGAGCTCGTCGAAAATTTATGTACTCCTCGCACTCTCCTCGCGACCGTAAAATCATTTCCAAAATTCACGATTTGCCCGACCCGGCTAATTTTCAGCATGCACGCGTGTACTAAGCGCACTCACGTGATCAAACACGTATGTATAGTACAGGTATACGATGACACACATACACACGGAGGAGTTCGGGTGTGCAAAACGTAACGAGACTAAACGCGAAACCTGAACTGGCGTACGGTCGCGTGCGCGCGCTCGCTCACGCAGTCAAACACGCACGAGAAAGAAGCATGTGCGGGGGCACACAAACGAGAAGGTGTATTGAATCGATGAGTATCATGCAGTTGACAGCTAGAGCTAATTGAATCTTGACTCTATCTATCTGTCGACTCGAGCTGAGACTCGACTACCGGCGCCGCTGCGAATTGCATTTCCGTTCGACAGAATCGTTCGCGTTCCAGAATTCTATCTTCCTCCTTAATCCCTCTTCGTTTTTGTAATATAGAATTATGCAGGAAATTCTCCGTTTCAGAAACTGTAAAAGACTATCCGTATTGTAATTACGGATAGTCTTGTGTTCATCACGTTTCCATTCGTGTTCATTGATATTTTTGAAACTGTAACATAGATGTAGTTAGTAAATATTTGTACTTATAGATGTTAATGTTTATTATGAATTTATTACTTAAAAAGATTTGATAATTTCAATTTCTTTGTATTTCGTTTGAATATGATGGAATTTCAATATTAACTTTGTGTTTTACCTAATACAAGAACAGTTATTTCGTTCAAAGACTCTTTATTCCAAGAAATACGAAGCGATTATTATACAAGACTGAATACATATCTTTCGTGAAAGAGAAAGGAAAGTATGCAAAGGGCGTGAAACGACGGTCCTCTTAATATAAACTGTAATTGTTGGTGCACATTTTTCTCTTTTCCTTGCTTTGTTAACATTTCCGTTTCTGCAAATTAACGAAAAGGTTGAAATATTTCGTTTGACTTTTTTTCTATTTATCGAAATACGATACAAAATGTTATAAAGAATCGTAAAGCACAATCGTGTACAGTGGTTCAGAGGGAATCTTCTTTATTGGGAACGGAAATTTCTTTTCACCGCAAATTCAATAGAAGATTTCCGTGCATCAGACCATTCAATTACGTGGCGGATCAATGGAGGTTCTCGATGAAATTTTAATTAGAAAAGAGCAAGATATACAGCGGCGAAGATGCAACAGAACGGTCGTAGATCAAAGGTGCATAAATATTTGTTAAACGTAATTTCTGTAACATTATTTGTAACTTATATTTTATCAATTTGCTGCTTGATCTTAGTTTGAAAACACTTACTCTTAATATTTTAAGAAAATCATTATGCATAAAACTGTAACAAGGAATAGCAATTCTTTCATATCTTCTACAAAATTAACAAACTTTCTGACCATTAAAAAATGTGGTTATGTTTGAAATGATTCATAAGATACAGCAAAATTAAACTCACATCTCAATATAATTATAAAAACTGTTAAAAATAGCCAAATTTATCTATATACTAACCTGTAAATGAACGGAAACCATGGATATACTTGATTTACAATAAGAAACTTCCAGAAAAGGAATGGTGAGGTTAAGTAACCAATTGTAACCATGATGACATAATATCGGTTTCATTTAACGGAACGATGCGGTTCTCTCGTAAACAGCGAGGGGTTGAGACTCGTAATACCGATAAAGGCACAGAACCCGGGAAAGGAGGATAGATAGGAAGGGGGCTCTGTTCCCCGTCTAGGATTCTATAATCCGTACGATCTTTATCGTTAAATTCTGTACTCGTGGACCGATGCCTCGATTGCGCAATCAAGATGGCATCGAGAAAGGCATCTCTCGCCTTCGACTCAAACTACCAACAAGTATTTCAATATCCGCTCCAATATATTCCCATCGACCCTATAAACGTGTGTGCAGTTATATTGGATTCCCTTCCTCCTTCCTTCGATTCGTTCTCCTTATCGCTCTCGTTTTATCGCTTTTTCCGCTCTCGCTTCTTTCTGTGGTACGTGTGTGCGTGTGCGTGATCGCGGACCGATTGGTTTACGACATCACTACGAACAGAAACGCGCGACGGTGGTGACGTTCGTGCATATCTTTCCCCGAGGAAACCGCATTTAAACGAGTTTGGTAACCCTGTAAAAGATTCTTGATCTTAATGGTCGAAGAATCGAGTTCAGGAGGATGATTGCTTGATAGAGAGCTATTAGCAATCTTCATTATGATCACTATTGGAACTATAGTTATCAGTGTTTTTACATAAATGTTATAAAAGGTTTATGCTTTTAAAGATTGTATTTGGAACCATAGAGACGGCGAATGAGGCTTTTTAGCCCTATTTTCTGGATTTCGAGATACTTCTATGAATATGACACTTCTTTAATGATCTTTGATGTTATTAACAGAATACTGAATCAGCCATTAAAAGTTTCTAATTACACAGATATATGTATATATGATTTTTAAAATGATTATTATATAATCTTTAAAACAGTTATTATGTGACTTTCAAACGACTTTTGAATAACAACTGCATGATCTTGGGAAAATCTTTATATGATATGAATTGATTTTGAAACAATTTTCAAATTATCTCTATTGATCGTGGATTATAGGCAGAGAAATCATAATTTCAACCACTTCGATACAATACTAAAATGATCCTAAAATATATTTACAACATGTAGGTATATCTCTATCATTTAATTTAAACATATCGAATTTCAGCGAAATTGTATTCATTTAGAATAAGAGCGTCGATTTGGAACCACTAAAACATTCAGGATAAACCAGTGAGTTTAAATTTAAACGTTGAAGATTCTCATCTATCCTCTATTTTCCGTTCGCATATTTCCACGGCATGGCCAATGGCGATCAAATAGATGCCAGGCATAATGGTCGCGGATAATAATCTAGAAAATTCTTTCCTGATTAATTAGCCGTTTGAGGCTCCTAGATCACAAAGATATGCAGTAGGCCAATGGATATGAAATAATTTACCGTAGAACCGCGGCTGTTCTGTCCACAACCACCTGGGCACACATTAAAATCGGGCGTTCTCCCACCGATCACTACTCGTCCTTTTCATCATCGCTACTGCTATCTCCGTCGCTTCTTTCATTCGTTCTCTTTGTTGTCTCGTAATCTATATACGCGCACACAGGCCGCCGCTTATTATACTAATATGTCCGTCGTGCGTTCATCGCGGTGCATCGCCATCAAAAGGGTTTTCTCGTTCGAGTCTAATTGTTCGGCCCGATCCCGGCCAAAGAAGCCGAGTGATACGGTAGGGGCTGGTTTTTCACCTCGTTTCAACCGCTGGCCCGCGATCAAACGGACCCCATTCCTTATCCGTGAATCTTCCCGCACGGTTCGCCGACTTTTCGGTCACTGAATTCTTCCCGGATACCTAAGGGAACCTGGCGATATATGCATACCTCGTATAGATTCTTTAGCTAGACAGGAAATCCTTGGATCCTAGAACGGGAATTAAAATTGTAAATATATACATAGAAGGTGAATCTGTTAGTTTGACCAGTCGAATGTGAAATCCTTCTTAAGTTTTGGGATTTAGACCCTTCACATTTTTCAACTCCGTCATTTTTACAGAGGGTTACTGGAAAATAATTAGTTACAGGCTATTTTAGGATAATGAAAGTTATTTACCATAGTTAAGGATTTGGTAGAGTTATTATGTTACTGGTAACTTGAGGAAATTAGTTTTTTTTTACATTTTTCCATCGGATGATTCCTAACTGGAAAATAATTACCTAGAGCTTAGTTGTTTCAATTAGGATTAAAGTTTAGAGAGATGGAACAAGTAAAGATAAGAAAGTTAACTACCAGGGTTAAGAATTCGGTGGAATTATGTGTTATGTTGCCGATAACTGTGTCATTTAGTCCATCTTTAGACCAATAAATAAACCATTCTAAGGATAAGAAAGAATACCATAAAACGCCACACATTTCTAAGACCTCTACGTAATATTAAGAATAAAAGGAAGATGAAGACTTTCCCATTGGATTAGAACGTTGAGTTTGTATGGAAAGAAAAAAAAGAAAGAAGAAGGTAACGGATAATCGGAAATGGAAGAAGTGCCCGAAGCGTGGCTTTGCACGATCCGTGGTTATCGAGCAGAATGGACGCGTTGTACTGGATCAACCGCACAATGAGTCCAATCGGTGAAAGGGTTTTGCAATCGTACCCACGTTTATACTGGGTATATCTGCAGGGGATACAGGTACGTTTTAGGCACGGTTCCTTTTATAAGTGCCATTATAAGTGCCATTTGAGCATGCCTACACCCGCTTTGTACGCGAATTTCAAACTAGTCATTGTCCTCTCGTTATTGTTTGAAAGGACACGAGATGACAACCGCTGTGGTTAAAAAGCACTCCCTCCATACTCCTTGAGGCAATTGCGTCTTTCACTTTTACGACATATTAACCGTTTGGTTTTTTTTACAAACGTATCTATCAAATAAGATCCTAACCTACATTTCTAATTTAAAAATATCTATTAAGGAAGTTTTCAAATTTAGCAACCACGTCTATATCTCACATTTAGCTGAGCATATGAAACCCTTAATGGTCCAACTGATGAAGAATGGAGTACAGAAAAGGCTTCCAAACTGAAAAGATACCAAACATCATACGTATAAAAAAGGACGATCGTATGCTTTTCTAACTTTAAAGAACAGATTCACAAAGTAACTAGATAATGCAATCTCCTACGTAACCTCCTAACCTCAAAAAGTATTTTAAGCAGCATTCGATCGAATCTCGAATCTTTAAATCTCCTTCGAATCTCCCTCGTGAATCGTACTTTAACGGAAAACTGATTTAAGTAGTCTCCTTCTGAATCTTCTTTTCTAGATCGTAGAATCATTCAGCTAGCTTTTGTTCGTTTCGATTCTCCGTATCCTTTCTCTGTCAATCATCGATCGCGGCTTCACAATGGCTGCGGCGACACATTGTGTAATTTGAAATGAATGCTGTGTAAGCCCTAACGGGAGTATAATTGTTTCACGACAGGTCCACGGAGGCCTAGTATTAACGTAAGAAAATGGGGACTGGTGGTTTTCCAATCGAACAATGGCCATGTGTACCACGTTGGATATCTCGTTACACCGTAATCGAGGAATAATCGATCGTAAAGTTGTAGCACAAGGCAAATTGCTGGGCGTGGTGAGAACGATCCAGGAAACTCGAGAGGGCAAAAGACAAGGGCGCGTAGCAGAACGAGGAAATCCGAGATTTTTCTTCCTTTCCTCTCTCGCAAGCGTCCCCCTCTTCTCCGCTGCTCCATGGTCCTCCTTTATTTTTTCTGGCCATGTAAAAAGCTTTTTATTCAGAGCCCGTGTTCACCCCTCGATCGAGCGGCGTGCGTGTGCTTCCATCGAAGCGAACCGAACCGGGGCGCAACAAAGATTCACTTCACCGACACGGGATCTTTGAACTGGGTTAATTAGGGGATCGAGAAATTTTGTTCGGCCATTCGAGGAACCTTGTTGCGACTTCATAAATGTAGAAACGTCGATCAATGAGGAAGATTCCTCTAAAAAATGATTTATCGTATTATTATAGAAGACTGATGAGTTGTAATAAATTAATATTGGTAATTTTAGATTATAATACGAACTTACATGCGCGGTACTCAAAAGCCAAACTGACCAACTCCATCTTCTGATATTTTCTTATTAGGTTCGTATTTTCACAAGAAATAAATGAGTCACGTTAAATTAATTATGTTGATAACTTTAGGTTATGTTACCTGCATCATAATAAAAATGAAAAGATTTAGATCACTATAAACTTACATGAAAGCCAATTAAATTTCAAATTAATCAATTTCATTTCTTTAAAGCTTCTTAACTATTCTACTACTCTTAATTTCAATTAGATAACCTCAAAAAAAGTCAATTACTTTGATTTTTGTATAGTTCGTGTATCTAGCGTCGAATGAAATAAAACACGTGACTTCTGATGGGTTCCAGAATACTAATACACGGGCGTCAGGAAAGATCCTTGATTTCCGTGGAAACGAATATCACGCACAACGATTAGGGAGAGAGGAAAAAAAGGGAAATACGAGTAACCAGTATCCTGGTCGATCACGGGATTCCGTCTCTCTCGTGCCTCTTTCCTTCTCGCAACAAGAGCGGTCCTCGATCATCCTCTACCTCTCGTCAATGCATCCGGGGACTTCCGCGATTTCTGAATAGAAATCTCCAATGGTGGCTGACAATGCAATACGTGGACAATTGCATAGTCTAATGGATCTGCCTCACATCATCGTAACTTATACGTACGTGTCGTTCGTGAAAACGATATCGACAAACGTCCATTCCGCGTGTCTTCCTACCGTTCGCAAAAACGAGATCGACATTCTCTCTATGGTGGTCGTGTCTTTCCGCTGTCATCATACTCTACTACGTCTCTCCCCTTCTTCTTCCTTCGCGCCACGGTTTCGCGCGCGCCGAAAAACGAAAAAAGATTTGGTTCGCGTCGGTAAAAACGAACATGTCGTGTCTGAGTACCCCCCCCCCCCCCGCCGCCAGCCTGCCGTGCAAATGAAAATTATTCCGCGGTTTAGGCCGCTTGCTAATCAATCAATAACGATGCGTTCCACCACGTGCGAATAAATTAATTAGGTCGGTCCGTTCTCGCGTCTCTAATTCAACACGCGGTTGCGACTCCTATCCACAGGAAAATTTCGCTTTGAACTTTGATGGAAAACTTTTATTCCAATTTAAAGATGTTCTAATAACGCGGAGGTTAGTAATAATTTAATTGACATCCGTTTAGATGACATTATTGAGTACTTGTAACATAGACTGAATGAATACTATATATATTCTTTTTTGTAACTGATAAGACGCATATATCTTAATATCTTTCTATATAGAATAAAAGAATAAAAAATAGAGGTTAGAATCTTTGACATGCCTTAATTTCCGGACCAACATATATATCTTCTATCATTTTAAAGTCACATATGGCTTCACTCAGTTGTGAACTCTAAATATCGCTAGATGTTAAAAATCAATCTTAAAAGTGATCGATCAATGAGACTTTCTTGCGATCATATAAGATTAGGTTTGATGTTATCTAAAAATTAATCTTAAAATCCGTGACTTCCTATTAGTAACCTCGTTACAAAAGGATCGAACAGTTAACCGACCTGCCGAATGAAGATTTAGTGATCTCTGTAAAAGGTCCAAAGAAGAATCGGAATGAACTTGTTCATCGACCTCTCTTCTGTATGCGTGGGCGGTGACAGTACTCCGTTCCCTTTTCTTTCTTTCACCAACAAAAACCCGTAAGAGGGAAATAGAAATGAAGAGAGAGAGAGAGAAATCTTGGAATCTTTTGGTTCTTGGTTGGACGCGAAGGAGGTACGCAGAGATGGTCCAGGCAGTTACGGCATTATATACCTAACAGGAAGAGAGACAAAGCAAACAAAACACTGTCGGGGCGTCGCGTCGCTCCGCAAACAGCGCCCTCGCGAACGAGAGGAGTGAGACGAAGAACTAAAACTTGGAACAAAAGTCCTCACTTTTGTTCCTTGGAAAGTTTTTCGAATTATGGCCATGGCGGAGAGAAAGACGAAGGGAAAAGGAGGACGCAATCGAAAGGAGTCGTGCCTCTGTGATTTATATCTCGCCAAGGTTTCGGAATTATTAAACTTTCCAGGGTACCGGAAGAAAGGAGGTGAAGGAAACGATGGCCACGACGGAGAGCAGTTCCTAAGAGAGAGAGCTTGTACTGTAATTAAGCCGTTTTCTAATGAAGATTGATCGGTCAATTAGCACCGTTACCTCCCATCTTGTGTCTCTTCTATTATTTACAGCAGACTGTTCTACTTATTATACTTACCACTATATCTATAGCTTTGTGTCTTTCATTATGTTAATGTTTTCAATAGCCATCATTCCTTTTCAAAAAAGATTCCATAATCGATAACGATTATCGGTAACCAAGAAGCTTTAATCATTTATGATGGTTATTTCTGACCAAAACCATCTAAATTATGATATGAATTCTTGTACTCTAACTTCTTCAATTTGAGCCATAAAAGTTATGATTCTTGATATTTGTATAAAGCAAGAGTACATAACAGTATATGTGTAAACAAGAAGTACCTGTATCGTAATTGTTTATTGGTTAATATTTCCAGAAAAATTTTCATTCGACTTTTTTGTAACAATACTATGATTTTCGTAACTGATCGTCAGATAAGTTAATTAAATTCTCGGCGAACCTTTCATTCCACTGGCGTTGAAGTTACAAAACACCAGCAAGGTGGAACATTTAACCACAGAGCGATGGTCAGTATACTCGGGGGTGAGCTGTAAAACACTTCGATTATCCATTAACAAGCAATTAAACCGCTGGTAACGAGGTACAATTCAGGCTCGAGTTGAGTTATCCCTGGAAGAGATTAAAAGCTGCCACTTGTGAGTCTGAGCGAAGCCACCCTTTTGCGTTTCTGTCGTTCGACCTCTCTCTTTCGCTCCCTTCTCTATCCCGGTGTTCCCGTCTCTGTTTAGCTCCACCCCTCGACCGTCCTGGCCACAATAGAGAGTGGGAAGCCTCTTTCTATGGATCACACAATGGATATAGTATATCAAACAAATTCGACCCCGCGAAATTATTGGCCATGGTAATCCTACGTTACCGGCCGTGGACGATAGTTCTCCCATCAATGTCGCCGCGTAACCCACAGCTAGACAAGGGGCTGGGAAACCACAGTGAAAACTCATCCATGAAATACGGAGACGTAACATCGAGCCCTTTCACCATTAATTTCTTTTCGGCTCGGTCTTTTCATTGCTATCTTTATATTTAAAGAGTATAGGAGAAGAATATGATAAATTACATTTTTTATTTTTTACAGAAAAGCTGTTTCAAAATTTAGTATGTCGTCGATCAATCCTGCAATCCAAAGTTACTCGTTTATTTGATTCTGGAGTTATACACGAGCTATTCCATTCTCTTAAAATTTTCAAATTGCTTCTCTTAATATTAAAGTATGTATTGCTTGTCTTGATAATTATATCTTTGTTTTAAACAAAACTTTGTCAGCTTACTAACTATTTTTAAGACTTACATCTCTGAACTTAGCAGGCTGTTTTCATTTTCAATGATCTCATATTAAAATTATTCTGTTTAATCATGAGGTGATGTTAAAATAAAAAGATCCACAAAAGTATATACTTATTATGTTTTTCTCTTGAAATCTCCACTTATATACTTTACTAGATAAAAATATTGGTTCTTTTCTTTCATTGGTGAAATGGAATAGGGGACAACTGTGATTTCTAGTCGTCGAATCGATAAATTTTAAAGTTAATCTTAATGAAAATGAGATATGAGGAAAAAGATGAGAAAATTAATTCAAATGTAATTGACTAAAAAATAATGAGTTTTAGTTTAGATTTAAGTAAGAAGAGCGAGAATGGAAAAAACGTCGAGGAAATATCGTCTGCGTTGATTTAATATATTCTGCAATTTGATCGGATCATAACGCATCGATTGAAGCGCATCCTGATTTATGGCAAAGTACATAACAAAGATTTCGATGGCAAATCCAGAGGCGACACGTCCTTCATTCTGACAGGATTGAAAGCCGTAAAAATCCTTGTCGGACGAAAGGGTACCGATCTAGGTACGCATGCGTTTGACAGAGTAGATATATTTCGATCATGGATTTTCGATAGGCCGCAAGGATTAGGGGCTACCCTCTGCTCTCGCGCGTTTGTTCGAAACAATGCTCGACTTAACTGATTGGCCGCTAGCTGTTTCCGCATGTTGTATTCTTCCTTCTATACCCGATGAATAACAGAGTAACGAGGTGAAGTGTGGTACACAACAGATTATCATCATAATCTCGGCTAACGAGCATTGTTTGGTTAATTAAAAAGTTATACGAAAGAAGATTCTCTATCCGTTCTTTGTTCCAAGCTATATTCCTCTCTTTCGAAACTCAGTTTCTTCATGTAGATATACTTTTCTGGTTACTCAATCTATACACATACATACCTAAGCATATAAATCATGTATTAATATATAACTACTTGTACTATAACTATGTACAGGGTAAGTTGTGAAAAATAGAATACCTAAATATTTCCATTGGTATTATAAATGGAAGGAAATATCCAACAAAATGTTGTACTAATCAAGATGGTAAGTATACAATGATTATTCATGTTAAGTTAAAATGTTCTAAATGTCCCTAAATCTACATGAATTAGAAAGTTTGGCAATATATAATATGCAAGAATATATATAAAAAATATTCGATTTCACTCAACATTCTCTTTCTCTAAATGCACAGCTCATCTCTATTGGCGTAAAATTAGAATCAAATTCTAAAGATGACAGAGAGAAAAAGAAGAAGACAGCTTAGACAGTTAAGGTACAAATCAAGCAAGCAATGAACGAGAAGAAAGAGACAGAGAAAAGTTAGTGGGCGTAACTTGCGATAATTTGCATGGAAATTTTTATCGGCACGGCCGAAGAGGCAATATCCGGCAGACGCATTTAAGATCTGAGTCCGGATAATAATAGCCACAGAAATGGGATCGTAATGCCCGAAATGGGTGACACGAGTAGGTACCCAAGGTTGCCTATATACGCCTTATATTTTCCTACGTAGCTATCGCAGGCTAATGCGCGAAAATGCGGTGGTAAGTGGGGTGCACACACAAGCTACGGTTGGAAAACGAACCCACCCATATCGTGCTACGGCCACGCTGCGCAAGAAAAAAATGACCGTCCTCCCTTGCTTAGCGTCGTTAAATTATATATAGTCTTTCTTTCGCCCTTGCTCGCTTGTTCTTTATCGTCGCCTTATGTTAATATTACTTCTATTCGACGCAGCAGCCGTTGCAGAAGTACCTGATCCTCCTTCGCTTTTTCTGTCTCCTTAGTACTCTTATATGCTTTAAACTTCCATCCGTTTGTTCAGTTTCATTGCATCCTGTTGGTTTTTTTTCCTTTTTATTTTAAAGCAAATCCGACGATGGTTTTGACAAATGCCTGTAATTTTAAAGCAACGAAGTAGAATCTATTAAAATGGCAATTGATTTACTACCTTTTTTTGCTTTACACCTTTTCTCCTCGTTTTTCACTGGTCGATTGCATTCTTTATGTAGTACAATACGTATCTAGGTCCACGAAGTCACCCGAGCGTTTTTTATCTTTAGCTGATCGATACATGCATTCGGAGGATCGATGGAAAAGGATCGACGAAGGAACACTTAGGAAGGAGCATTATACGGAATCACATAGCGGCAGGATCAGTTGCTTGATGGACTGGAAGCTCGTGGTCCGCTTCGAAATACCGTCTTAAACCAAGCTAGGAAAAGGCTGCAAGTACGTACTCGAGCACGGCCAGTGAGCACGTACACGTCGTATTACTGTGACCGAGTATCCAGCTTTCGTGGTTGCATTCAGGGATCCTGCTGAGTTCTTGTTTTCTCCTTACAGCAATAAAGGAGTATTTAAGAGACTTTCGCGGATACGGGCAAGGAAGAAGGTAGAAAAGAAAGGAAAAAAATTGGACCGTGTAAGAGTACAAGTATGTAGAAAAGACCTGAACAAGGAAATCGTTAGGAAGGAAAAGAGACAGGAAGAAACAGAAAGAAAAATCGTGCACGTATATACGCATGCACGCTTGTATGTATATAGGTATACTTGTCAGTACATGCGTGTATGTGTATGTGCCCCGTGGCGTGCACCCTGCCGACAGACCTCGTCGTTTTCGACGAGGCCATCGAAAACAATCGGCACAATGGGTCCTCAAGCGTTCTTATTTATTATACTTACATGGCACTGTACACTATACATAACGCGAGTGAATGGAAGAGACCGGAGTTAGACGAGATGTGGAACGCGCGTGTGCATTTTGCTTGGGGACCCCCATGAGTAAAGCGTGCGTGAAAGAACGCACGCGATTTTTGAATCGTGGAGCACCGGTATAAGGGAACAGCTCGGGGAGGGGTGTCCACGAAGAAAAGGTTAAAGAGTTGTTTTGTGGACGGTCAATTGACAGCGTTTTGCGGATGTTAATGGCCGTCCGTCTTTTAATGGCACGCCTTCCTTCATCGTCCTTCACGCGCCATCTAGGGGAACTTCCTAATCGTTGCAATTCAAATGTCATTATCCTTCTCATATGTCGTGGCGTTAAGTAGTCGAATTGTAATATTAAATTAGTACATATGTAACCCTGATTACGTTCCAAAAACACTAAAAATAAGCAGAATGTAATTTACAAAATTATACATTCTATTAATTTAGTAATGTGATATAATTCTAACGAACAGCGGTATAGTAATCAGTTAATACATTTAGACGTATGTTGGTAAGGAATGTATCAAAGCTTACAATTGCATAGATTGTCCTTCCATAATGCAGCATTCTTTGTTTAGAATATATTTTCTAAATGTTGTCGATATTCAGAGATCTGTTGATGATTTCATCAGTTTAAAAGATATAATGCTTCCATTTATCAGAAGTTACCGAGTTAGTTGTTTCGTTATTTTTTCATTTGCCCAGTGGATCGTTGAAGTGGTATTATGGAATTGGTAAAGGATAAAGGAGTTAATCCTGAGTTTACGTATATCATGTTGAAAACCACTGGTTGTGTATAGCGATGCGTACACGCGTACTCCTAATACCTCTTATGCGGGTCTCATTGTGCAACGATCTCTTGTTGCCTGTAGAATCGTTACGAACAAAGATCGCCTACTCTAGAGGATATATCGTTATCCTTCTACTGTACTAGACAATGATGGATGGATAGATAATAAGAAAAAACTCAATATATCGCGAGAATGTCTGGAACGCGGTTGCATACTACCTTATGAAAGATATAAATTTGACAATCACCAACTCACCATGATTATAATCAATTATGTATAATTATATATATAAATTTATAGTGTATATAAGGTAATCCACTATATAAACAAACCTGAAACAAAAATAAACAAAAACAAATATAAATAAGCGAATCAAAACATTAGATGAATTGCAAATGTAGATAACAAAAGTTGATTTCGAAATTGACGTTGAGGCAGTATTTTTTACAAGTAATATATTTATCGAATTCAAATTTTCTTCTTCCTTTTATTGCATAATAACTCTCTTAACGAATGCATAAAAGATTGATACAAATTTTCAATCTCTTTCTAACTCTTCAACATTTAGTTATAAAATCAACTACGAACTTGAAAAATTTCTTCTTCGAAGATAACCAGCATGTATCACGCAACAGTGATCGTTCGATCTCTGCCGCTCCACCAAGTCAAAAATTTGTCAATCAACAGGCGAATGAACTTTGAAAACATGCAACAATGGCAACGGCAAAGCTCTGCCCTCGAGGATTGTCATGGACCGTCGAAAATTCGGTGCCCACTCGAACAGCACTTCGGCCTTCGTGTGTGTGTTTCATAGCAGCAATAAAACGTCATTTTTCGCGGGTCCGTTTCGGAAAAAGAATCGGGCGAAAATATGGGAAAGTCTCGCTGGTGGTGTGGATTGTCGTTCCGAAATGAACGGTACAAAATGATTCTGCGTTGCGCGCCGGTGCTCCACGAGTGGTTGCACGATCACGCGCTAGCCTGTTGTAATGGATGAGTCCCGATGCCGGGATGTATATTGCCAAAGTACTTATGGCAGCACGTTTATGGCATACAGGCTGTACAAGCCTGGCAGCGGCCGACATGAAATCCAGTCGAGCACCCTCCATCCACGTCACGTCCGCCACTGATTAACATTAACTTCATGGAAAAAATTGTACCAAATGCCGAGCAACGTCACAATTTTCGACTTGGCCGCGATGCCTATCTGCCGCTTTTTCGCCGTTTCTCACATTCCTGTTCACCTGTATGGCATTTGCGAATGTTAGGTTATGTTAGGTTTAGGTTGACATTTACATGATCATCGACGTTATCAATTTTCTTGTATTTATTCGTATTTTTAGATTTCTCTTGAACTAAGGTATCCTTAATATATTTCACAGTTTATTGGCAATTCTATTTTAGATCTTTCATTCTGTTGTTTGGTATCTTGGCTACAAAAAGAAACAAAACCATGCAATGTTTTCTAGACCTTCTTATATATATATAACTAACGTATACTACTAATAATATCAATGAAGTGATAAATTTACCTTAAGTAGAATAATCAAATGATTTACAGTTTGTGGAAATGATTTATAAAGTTCATCTTATTTTATTACTTAACCTGCTCCTCCTGTGCAAAAGCAGTTACTATTAGTACTAGTAACTTTTAAAGCTTTACATGTATATAGCAATGCTTATTTTGTTTACCTCTAAAAAAGTAATTTTATAATTCTTAATAATAATCAACGAATGAATAAAATAGTCAATATATTGCATGTACTTAGGTAGTGCAAATATATTGTATCTTTTCCTAGATCTATGCTGGTAACAAATTGGAACTGGTCGTGAGATCGCATCTCAATTTGTACTTTAGAATTTCAAATAAGGTTTAGAGACACTGTTGCGTGTCAAGCCATGCGTTTGGTCGTCAAATTAAAAGGAGACCGGGAGCGAGTCCCGTTCAGTGAATCCTCGTCCCCAAGATATCGAAGGTCCCCACAAAAGCACGCAGGGGTGCAGTTAATTCTAAAGCGATTAGGCGCACGCGACGGGGCAAAGGTGTCGACCTGCAATTGACAACAGGCTGAAGGGTCACGAAAGAGATCGCGAGGAGGGGAGACGAAAAATTAAATTAGTCGCACGTTTGAAAGTAATCCCGGATTAATATACGTTGCCCCCGCGTCAGAATGCCTTTCAATGCCATACAATTGGGCCCGCATATTTTCAAGGAGATTCCAAAATATTTAAGACACTTGCATTTACACTCAGCTGGTTTTGAAATGTTTCTCAAGATTGCAATCGGTCTGGAAAAATTAGAGAAATTGAAAATCTTAATCATGGTTAGATTATTAATATCCTAAGACTTAATATCTTTAGCTTCTCAATCTTTGGTTTTCCGTTTAAATGTATTTTAATCATCAACTAATTATTTCGTTATACATTGTAATAACTAGATTACGGATTTTTATGCAAATTCATATTTTTGAGAATATAATTAAGAAAGTAGAGCCTCGATAGAAAATTGTATCACTTACCAAACGTTATAGAGATTTCTTCAGAATTACATGCATTCTGTGCAATTTTGCACTTTGAAATTTCCTACAAATGCATAGAAATTCACACTTACTAAATTGTACTTGATCTGTCCATATTAATATGAAATTCATTTAAAACTCCATTTTAGCATTCCTCATATCCTAACCTCAAAAATTATCATCATCAAGCAATCATAACCTAAAAAAGAAAAAGCGAAACAAAATAAAGAAACAAAAAGATCATCATACCGAGGATTCATGAAAGCATCATAATCCCTCTGCATTAAAATACTAGGTCGAAGGCACTCCAATACCTGGAAACGTTCTGTCCCGGAAATTATTCAAGCCGCAGCTCGATTATAGAAGACAATTTTAATATCGTCGAATAATGGACGATCTTCGATGAGAGAAATTGAGGCAAGGGGAAAGAGGAAGGGAGATCGGTGGCCTGAAAACCCGCGTTGCGTTAAGGTCACCGCGATAAGGGGGTGATAGAATCGTGATCCTCGCGATCTGGCTACGTGGTGGGCATGTGGAAACGGTATTCAATATCCGTTGCCCCTGGAAGAAAGCTGGATCGCGAAGTAGGGAGAGGATAGAAGGAGTAGGTATGCTCATTGTCACCGCGAAACTATTCCGGACGAATTCGAGATCACGTGGCCTGTAAAAAGGACAATGGATCAGGAGTACGTGTCTCGGGATCGACATGATATTGGAACGAGGTTGCATCGCCACTATAAAACAGAGAATTATATCTATAGTTCTTTTTTTAATACTTATATGAAGTATAGAAGGTGTAACAGAAATAGGCGCAGAAAATGTAGAAGCGTAATTTAGAATGACCAAGAGAGGTTATCTTAGCATAAGTTTGGAAATGCATAGATGCATCTGAGTATTTGCGTTTTCTTAATTTTTAAAATTAAAATCCACCAAGATTGAGGTTTTACTACACACGAATAAAATTTCAAATTATTTTAATTACAAATAAGTACAAGTAAACGTTGCCTGTATTATGAAACACTCTGTATGTTGCATAGAGATAATCAGTGTATACTTTTCTTAATTACCAAGTCAGGCTCCATGTATTTAGACTTTGAAATAGAAAGTAGACATAGTAATGAATAATGCTTTGAAAGACAACTTCCAGAAAGATCTCTGTATTTACATAGAACTAACAGAAGGTTCAACATCCAACAATCTGAATAAACGTTTACCACACAACTAATAGCGCACTCCAATGACACAAAGCCCTCAATTTAAGCGAAAATGAAGGAGAGAGAGAGAAAAGAAACAATCATCAATTCTACGAAATTGAATGAACAACTTTTTGCTCAAGATTTTCAATTTAGTAAGTAGAAAAAAGCAAACATAAAAAATAAATTAATTATAAATTCCCCCCAAAAGAAAGATTTTATAATTCGCTGAAAGATTCGTCTTATTGATCTTATAGGATGGTCGCTCACCTCGTATAACGCGTTAAATCGGATTCTTATGTAATGTTTGACTCGTGACACGGCTTTTACGCAGGTACAACGAGACCATGAGCTACGTTTTACCTGCCACGGTTTCGATCTCGTGTCCTCCTGTTTGCCCATCCATTATGGCTACAATAACAAGGATCGTCCGCTCCATCGGCTTCGCTTCCAACCTCCCCTGTCTCTTTTTCCTCGTCTTCGTCCATCCAATCGTCCACGTTTTCTCTTTTTCCTTCGGTAACAGTCGAACAGGCAAATCGGTTCTACACCGTGTTGACCCTATTCTCCTTTTGAACATCGTTCGACGAACCACGACTCTCGTCCTCGTTCTTCGAAGATCTCGACGAGTACACGCAGTCGACGAATGCAACGTCTTCTGCGTGAAAGAAGTACCTGTAACGTTCTCTTCGCTTTATTGTTGCACACTTCAACATTATGCGATGCTAAGATCGCGGGATACACGGGATAATATTCTTTTTCGTTGAATGAACTGCGGTCAGGATCTTCTCCTGAATTTTTGTATGTCAAGAGTATACGTTGTCTTCCTTTTATTAAGATTTGTCGAGAATCGAAGAACAGCTTAGATAAAATCTTGCGAGAAATTGTTTCTCCACCTTCTCTTTCCTTGGAATTTGAATTAATCCTTTTCTTGTCTTTAACATTTTATTTTGGTGTATATTTTTTAAATAAAATATCTCAAGCAAAATGTTGATTTACCAATTTCCTAGAATAGTGTATCTCTTATTAAGATTTGTGAAAAATAGCATAAGAATTTTGTAAGGATCTTAAAAGATGTGTTTTCTCTACCTTTCTTTTATTTTGTAAACTTTAGTTTACACGCTTATCAATCTGCTGTTCTCTTGTATTAATTAACAACCATTGATTTATAATTCTCTATTGGAATGAAGAACTGTAATTAATTGTCATTTTATTCGTATTCTATTGAAATTATGAAAAGAATTTTTTTAACAAAGTTACTTTTGAAAACTGAAACAAAAGAAAAAGGCGAAAAGGTCAAAAGTACAAAAGAAGAGATGGAAGAAGAAAAAGAAAATACATAATTGAAAGGAAATAAGACTCCGCCTCCAGATAGATAGGCGGCTGTTATATTTCACTTACAATACAAAACGTAATTCAATGGCGAATTCCATTGGAAGGGGATGCCGGCAGTGGAAACGGCGTCGACGCGTGGAGGCGAGGGCGACGGCGATCATTGAAATGGAAATGCCATTGACGCAAAGTGAAAGTAATTAATGGAATATGCCCGAGTGATAGAATGAATTTGATGGTGGCGCGGCCTTGTCGGCCGAAACACCGCGGCCCGGAACAGTGAAATACGCGCACGTATAACCGATGAAAGGGCGGCTTCGAGGGTGGAGGCGGAGGAAAGTAATAGCAGAGGGTGGAAGGCGAGTTTTTGCCGATTCGATTCTTTATCTTGCAAACTTTCAATTACTCTGATGATGTATATTGTTAGTCTATTAATTGGGTCGTTCTTTAACTGTATAATGCTACGTGACATACCGTTAGAAGTTATGCATATATGTCAGGATCTATGTCAGTATAATATTCTACCTTATACCATATCATTGCGTTGATACCGAGAATTCTATTTATTATAGTTTTTGCTTCTTAACTTTGAAATCAAAATGAAAAATTGTAATCAATTACAATTGTTGTTCTTATCAGCAAACAGAATTCAACTTATATAAGATATATAAGATAATTGAGCTATATGTAGTTGTTTGCTATTGGCAAATCAATAATTTTATACTAGATATACTAGCATAATACAATACAAGTGTCTCTCTTTTCAAATCTTTCTACAATACTTATCTAGTATTCTTCTTCATCAATCAAAATCTTTAAGATCTCCTAAGTTATTAGCAGCCTATTTTACATAAAGTTTAAAAAGCCCAAGAAGTAAAGTTGATATTGGAAGATAAATTTTATAATTCGTACCCTTCTGTTAGTGACAGAAACCTGCAGGAACCAGCTTTGGGCTTACTCCTTTCGGCGCGGCTTTCAGTTCTAGCGAAGTGGAGAAATGGCCGGGTGCGAAAGTGTTAATCAGAAACTGCTTTAGACACAAAGTTAAGTACGCTTTAAAAACCGCTCTAAACAAGAAAAAAGACGTCATCAAAGTACCCTGGAAAGAAAATAAATAACCATAAGGTCGGATAAAAAATCGAAGCTAAATCTTTCTTAAAAAGGAGAATAAATAAAGGAAATAAAAATAAAAATAAAAGAAACAAAGCGTTGTAAGTTCGTTTAGACAACAAAGATTCTTCCAAAAAAAGCAGAAGAATCAGAATATGGTAGAAACGTGGAACGGTAACAGACGAGAAAGGAGAGGTCGTGAACGGAGACAGAGAATTTTAATAGATTTAATTAATATTTCATTTGCATGCTATTCCTCACCCTACCGGCGAGTTTCGTTCCATTCTCTCTGCAACTATGTGCGATGGTACTATGCGCGCTGTTCGAACCAACACGTAGACGAAAAAGGTACAGAGCCATCCTAGCCGGAGGACGCGGCAACGTAATCCGTGAGGGAGTAATAGAAATTTCGTTGCACACACATTTTCAATGGGAGGTGCAGTCTTCGTACAGAGAGTAAAATAGAGACAGGGATATACAGGGTGTCCCATAACTTGTGGCATAATCGGCAATAGAACGATTTTATATAAAAAAATGAACTAAGAATTAAATTTCTTTGTTTTTAGCATATTTTCATTCATTGCTACTAAAATACAACTATCTATGGAGTTACCTTCCTTTATGAAACCATTCTCCTTTTCTTTCTTTATTTTAAATAATAATATTTGCTCTAACACAATGTCCACTCTTGTGTTTGCTTCCCTAACAATAAGTTATTTTGTGGAAATGTAACAAAAATTAAAGAGTAACAATTATGTTTGCGACAATTGTTAGTTAAAATTGAATCAATGCAACATATGCATCACTAGTATCTGTTATTCTTATTTATAAGAATTTATTAGCATTTGTATCTTCTGGCATATGCCTTGTATTATAAAATTTTGCTATTAATATTATAAATTCAACTGCCTAAAAGAATCAAGATCTTGATTATAAATCTGATCTTAAAACAAGAAATTGATAATGTATTATGTATATGTGCTATGTACGTTTACATAGATTCATTTTTAGATTTTAGATGAATTTTATTCTATTCGTGACAGCAAAAGTAATTATTCTTTATTTGCTATATAAGCAAGGATCCGTGAACCGTTTAAGAGTCTCACACCACCAGTTACAGAACACCCTGTATACGGAGAAGCCAGAGGGGGGCGACGCAGTCCTCTCGCTGTATTTCAATTTAGCACGTCCATTGTTAGATACTAATATTATTCAGTTGGGAATTGTTTCGTGACACCCCTCAGGAGTACGATTTGCACCAAACGCTGGTGTCCGTGGCCTCCGGTGTCTGCTCTATTACTCTGTTTCTATCCCTCTCTCTCTTCCCTCTTTTCGTTGTTTCTCTCCTTCTTTCCCTTTCCATCATCCACTGCCCTTCTCTTCTCTACTCTTTCAACCCTCTACATCCCATTCTGTGTCCCGTTTCATCCCGAGTTCTCGTCGACCGACCACCCCGCTTCATAACCCGAGGAAGATAATAAAGTATTGCCCAATGAAATACCTCGATATATATCGGTAGAAATAGAGACGAAGCGGTTCACAAAGAAGCGGCCACGTTTCCCGACGATATTCTCGCGAGAATTTCTGGAACGTAGTGGCGCGCTCCATTTTGTAGCTCTGATTTCCGAATGGTTTCACTGTAAAATTTATTCATGTTATCTAGATCTTTCCTTTTTTCTGTTTGATAATGTTTACTGATTTTTTACTAATTTATGTTCTTGAAATAAATAATACGTTAGGATTGGTGGTTGAAACATATAAGAAATTTTTGTGACTACCCTGAAGAAAAAGAGGTGGAGTTTGTTAAGTAGTATTTGATGAAGTTATTGAATAGTGCATTGATACCTTTAATGAATTTTTGTTTCACTCCAGAACTTCTATTTTACCTAACTACTTCAAATAACAGTAATGTGTACTGATATCTTACTGTAATTTAGTGCTTAATCTTTTATTTTCTGTATCATGTATTAGATACTAAAGGATCATTATTGATCTACATCCTCAAAAGCATATCCTCAAATTACTCTGTACTTTGAATTAATTGAGATACTGCACCAGAAACATTCCATTGCATACTTATTAGAATATTATACTTGTACACTATTTGCAAAACCCAACATTTTCAATATTTACACATACCAATGTAATTATTTTACATAATATTGCATTTCTCATGCATCAATCAATACTTTGAATGCTATAATTTCATCAACTCTTTCTTCCTCTCATTCCTAAAATACGAGAAAATAGAATCAGTAAGAAAAACAAGTAAAAAAGGGAATGAAAAAAAAAGGAAAAGGAAACAAATACAGCGTCTATTTACCCGACGTTCGGCAACACTATACACTCTTCCCTGATCCGTGACGAGGATTCGAAGGATCCAATTCAGAATTGGCTTCCAAAACGCGCACTTGAGCCAGCCACGAGCAAATATACGTGGCTGCACACACGTGTACACGGTCGATACAGGTAGAGGGTGAAGCTCGGCGTTCCCAGCCGGAGAGGTGAACACAGCAGTGGGTGTAGGAAGAGAGGGGCAGTGAAGTCAGAGCAAATATTGATGGAAGTCGAAAAAATTTTAAAAGCCATCCCAGCGGGGCCGTCCGCTTGTGTTTCGCCGCTTTTCCGCGGGATCGTGCTTTTTAAGTATTCGACAAATATCGATGTTTCCATTGATTTTCGATTTTGAGCGCGATCCCGTTCTCTGCTCCACCCCCGATTTTTTGGCCCCTCTTTCTCTCTCTCTCTCTCTCTCTCTCTCTCTCTCTCCTACACACACTTTCTATGTTTTGTATTGAAATTTTTATCGAACGAAATTTCACGAGCGTCACCTTTCTTTACCGTTTAGAAAAACGCAGCGGGTAAATGGAAACGATTATTCGTTTCTCGATTTTTCAACGGCATATTGTTTATATTCTATTTTTACTTTCAATCTCTTTTTTTCTTTCTTTTCCTTCTTTTTTTTTTGTTGTTTGTTTAATTGTGTTGTTACGCTGAGGTTCGATTTACAGTGTTGGTGCCTATAGTTGGATATCCTAGTGGTTGTACTGGTGTATGTGGATAGTAATGATTTTGTAGTTTGTTGAAATCTGGAAACGGAACGTAAAGAATGTAGTGTTTTGGCGATTGTTTAGAGGAAACGTGGTACTATTAAACAATACTGTTTTTGATTTGTGTGATATTTTCATATGAGTTGTACCTTTAAAGGACCTGATATATTTCTACCTATTATATTACTATTCTATTCTATTCTAATTACTATTCTGCTTCAAATAAAAACTACATCTTTTCATCACCAGCATCGAATCATT
This sequence comes from Bombus vancouverensis nearcticus, assembly GCF_051014615.1. Classification (NCBI taxonomy): domain Eukaryota; kingdom Metazoa; phylum Arthropoda; class Insecta; order Hymenoptera; family Apidae; genus Bombus; species Bombus vancouverensis. The sequence goes on from NC_134911.1 coordinate 6,728,625, forward strand.
TTCTGTATTCAGTCTTCACTATATCTTCCCTGCTACTGTGACACGGTTGCCACCAAAATTTCCCTTTTCAAAAGCATCTTTTTCTAAGTCTTCGTGCAAGCCTAGTTTTTCTTCGACTCCCATGACAAGATTTAAAATTGCAAACCCTATTGGTAACTAAATGAATGATTAATTTTAGTGTATTATGTCTTCTTCAGAAAAGCATCAGAAAGAATAAGTTTCTACTATTAACAATTCATAAAAGAAATTTTTCCTCTTGATAGGATTACAGTACAAATAGAAATACAAACAAGTTTAACCCCTAGAACTAATAATCAAAGAATATCATGTTATAAAATTCCACCCCAGTATATTCCATTTTTATTTTAGAGATCAACAGTATTCACTATATCTTCTGTCACTGCTAAATTTCAAAGATGCTGGATTGAAAGTAGAAAAATTATTGCTTTGCAGTGGTTTATAACAATATCTCTTTAACTTTTTACCATTTTTAAATATTAGACAATAAGTATAAAAATTATTATTTTACTAGATTATAACTAACACTGCAATGGTATTATTACAGCACAACAGAAATTCGCGAGAGGTTGAAATTTCATCCACGACAGTCTCTACGGTTAAATACAGAACATAAGTAAAAGCGAAATAGAGCTAGAATTATATATATATATATATATATACAGAAGCTGGCTAGTACACGGCGATGGGGGGTTGTTGCACTTTGACTGCGGATTAAACTCCTGGATTGTAGACCCTGTGGCTCGGCCACGGAACGACGGAAAGGGGGCCATTATACTCCATTATGAATGGTAACCAGTAGCCAAAGGAGGAAACTCCGCGGGGTGTCGATATATTGCCACCCCTTGGAGCCAGCCAGCCATCGCTCGTAAATAATAAGCGGGCCGCGGCGGTATTATAATGCAACCGCGTGCACCGCCGCCAGCATCGGTACAAATTGCCGGGTATAGAACAGTAGGCGCGTGTTCAGCCATCGACCTACCGGATATATGCCTTGTATAGGGCAATCGATTATCGGTATTTCATCGATACCGTGTACCAGCAGGCAGCCAGGCTGGTGCACGCGCGTAATCCGCCACCACTCGTAATTATTCCCTAGAGTATCGCCGGCCGCGAAAATGATTTTATTTAGCAAAGTCGTGGCTGCTTCAACGGCGAACCAACAAGCGGGTGTGGAACGGACGGCCGCCTCACTGCTTGGAAAACCATTTTCAGTTGTGTTCGGTTTCGTCGCATTCCTCGTCGAGGGTTTGCGTTGTTCGCACCTGGAGAACGCGTATCAATTACTGTTTTTATAATATATCGGAGGGTTGGTGAAATTAATCGAGATATTATTACGTTTCTCATATTTTGCAAATACATGATGGGATAAAAAAAATATGATCATACCATATCAGGTTGTAATTTCCTTCTGCTAACAAATCTTAAGTTTGAGGAAAATATGAAAGGGACGATAATATAGATGATAGCTGTTCCAATTTTGTACTAAAGATCTTCTTAATATGTTAAAGTTTTAATATCTTAAAGTTTTGTTATGTATAAATTAATATAAAGGAATCATATTTGTAAATAAATTGAAATCAATTTTGTTGTAACGCAATGTTTAAATAACGCAACATCTTATGCGACGAAAATAACCATACAAAAGATTCGGGGAGTAGAATATGAAATTTTTACATCTCTTTTCTATTCACTCAATTCTATATCTGTAGATTTTTATTTTTGTACTTGGACATGTGTGGCATTCGAAGCATTCTTCAGTTCTAGAACTGGTGGCTTTAATAAATTGAGATGGTGAGATTAGGTAATGTTGGGAAATATTTAAAAACTCGTAGTCGCTATACTTACACAATGAATGCTTTCCAATAGTTTTCTTGCAAAATTATTTAGTATTAGATTTCAATTTAGTCAAGGTAGTTATATTGTTAATAAAGTTATATTTTCGAACGAGTTTCCTATAAAGTCTTTTCATATCTACTTCCATTGTTAGACTATTTATCAGTATATAGTTTCCTAGTATAGGGTATATAGTTCCTTATAACATAGTATAATATTACATGGTCAATACACACAAACTATAGAACCTCAAGGCGCGAGATATAATAACAATTTCTGAAAACCTCAGAAAATTGACATTTCATACTAATGTATGATACTTTGAAATAAGTTCTACATGTACTTCACAAAATCACTCTTGTTCAAATTAAGGATTGAAAGACATTCTCTCTTCACTTTTCAACATGGACGAATGACAGACTGAATCGATCATTCAGCAGGGATCTGGTCGCAAATCGAGTGGTAAAATCGATTAGTCGCGTCGCCGAGAATCTATTCGCAGGAAATCGACTGCTCGGAGATCCAAATGGTGCATCGAGCATAAAACCGATCCAATTTCAAAGATTCCTTGGTTTACGTCGCCCTCTATAGCCCTGCCTATCTTTCTGCACCTGCGAACTGTATCCGACATCCGATACCTTTTCTCCTAGCGTTCCCTTCGTTTAAGAATTTCAAGTCGAGTGGAAGATTGTCCCTTCATCACGATACAAACTCGTGTTCCTTTCAACCTTTATTCGATCGAATCCTCGTTTTATCTATAATCGAGAATTTTTCTCGACTGCTGGTGGACAACCATTTGTTGGTTATGAGAATGGTAACCATTTTTTGAGAAATGATTGACCACGAATTAATCTTCGGGTGCTTTTAAATTTGTATATGTATCGTGAGTTTGGTATATAGAGATCGTATGCTCAACAATTTTGTTAGATTTTTCTTATAATTCCAAAGTAAAAAATACATGAATTTTATTCTTTCATTCCTTCTTTAATTTAGTTTAGCATTTAATTTAAACATTGTCAATCACGTTATATTGTCACATTATGGAAATGCATATGAAGTCGTCCAAGCTTATGATAGAATAGTATTATCTAAGTATTTATATGAACTTACCGTTTATTTTTATAAATGGTCAAATATCCATAAGCGGCGACACATTGTCAGAAATGAGCAATTGTGATACTCTTTCAATCATCTCTGTAGTAATAACAGTAGAAATTTAATTGATTTTGAGAATACTAAAATATGTTTACCGATAGCAATTTAACACTCCAACGTATTGAATCGCCATAGTCAATAGAACAACTAGAGTCTGTTTCTCTCTAAAAACAAATTTTCAGTCTTGATCCTTTCTTTCTTTTTATCTTTCAAGTATTCCTAATTTAATCGACGATTTTCAATTTTTTGATAATACAAAGGAACTTATCGTTAGCGCTAAATAATAACGTCTTATTCATTCAATTGAACTATGTTTTCTTTTTAGTTAGATTGGCTAGGGAATCATAGTTATGGTGGGGATAGATTCATGCATGTTTTGAAGCATAGTGTGTACCTATATGTATATAGTGCATTGAACGATGAAGTTCCGTATGAAGAGAGAAATTAGAAAAACGAAAAATCACTGGAAATATCGGGCCCAGGGGAAAGTGAATTCCTCGCGTTCCTCGATGCTTTCTTTCTGTTTTTTCGCTTCGTACCACCGATCCGTGGTAATCGTTCGTTATTCACTGGCTTCTTTTTCGAATTCCGCGAAAACAACGTTGGAAACCAGTCCACCATGAAACTACAAACCTTATTATTTTATATTTTTAGCAAGAATTTACTTTGTTTATGGGAGAAATAACAAATAATCAGTAATAATTCTACGCTATTGTTTAAAACACAGAAACTAATATTTATAGAAGTTATTAAATTTCTATCAATAAATATATGTATGTATATACAAATTTGGTTGTTCATAGCATAGTGGTAAACAATATTAGATTCAAAGATGTTTATAAAAGCATAGAGATTAAAGTATATTTACCTTTTATAGGTATATTAATTATTTATATAAGGTTATAATTTATATAGGTTATAATTTTTGTCAAGCTCAAAGCTTTTAAAAAGGAAAGAAAGAGAAGAAAAATTGAATTGTGAACAAAGGGTAAGATTCATTATCGAACACTATGTATGGAGTATCAATATCTTATTTATTATTCTCATAAACCGTCTATACATTTTCTCGGATAACATATGGTAACTACAAAGAACGACGCTTCTGGTCGCCGGCGAATCTAAACATCTTAGAGCCGTGATACTTACAGGCAAACACTTATGCATAATCGGTCGTGTTATACGTACATGTTCCTGTATCCAGAAACACGTAATTTATTTTCCGTTTTATGTTCTTTTTCCCTCAACATCATTTTTTTTTAATTTTCTTATTTTTGTTTTTGCTCTTTTCGTTATTTATTACGGGTGTAACTTCGCTAAACATACTCCGTGACAGTATTTCCGGTTAACTGCAATGGATGATCAGGCTAAAGCAATTCACGCGTATTTACAATTCCTTTCTCATGTCGTATCCTCCTTTTCTCTGTTTTCTTTTTACTAGTTAATTTTTATCGTGACAATACAATTTTCTTCTTTCATTCTCCCTCCCTCTCTCTCTCTCTCTCTCTCTCTCTCTCGAACATAACCTACACACATACACACACACACACACACACACTTCGTTAAGTCGCTTTATCTACACATGTATAAAGATATATTGTTACAATGAGACAGCCGTTCATCGCACAAACGGCTCGTTTTTCATTCTCTTTATCGTGATCTGTTTCTCTTAGTACGTTCACGGAACGAAACACTATACGAAACTGATCGACACGAGTTGTATTATTCGGTGGATTACTGGCCACACTGTTTCATATATTCTTTAGAGACGTTCGACAAAAAATCTTCAACTTTTCAGGATTGAAAATTTTCTAACGGTATCCGCAGCACGCGGTGGAGAGGGTCTACGGGAATTCTTCATTGTGGTTCACACACTATAAAATTGCGGAACGTCTTCTTCCGCCATATTTGATTTCCTTCGAAGAACTTTGATTTCTTCTTAAGTGACATACCTTGTATGTAATGCGTCTACTATGTTTTTGAGGAAATATGCAAGGTTTCCTCGGAAAGACATATTTTTGAAGTTTCTTCTTTGGACCTTTTGGATTAGGTTACATTCATAAGTATGTAAGTAGAATTGTAGATTTCACCAATTCTTTCTTATCTTCCTCACTTAGGTTCCATGACCCGTTTTCTGTTTCCAATCTTTTTCAAGACACTGTCTCATTCTTATCATTTGTTGCAAATCTTCATCATCAGAGCTATTCGCCTCCAAACTTCCATCTGCGTTTTCCAAACTGCGTCATCATAACCTCCAAATCCTTAGGACAACTCATTTCATTCGTAAGATGACATCATATCTTTTTTAAAAAATCACATAGTTCCAAGTCTTTATCGATCTCTAGCATCTGCTCCAAATATCCATTCAGAACCATTCGCTGTCAACCTTGCATTATGTCATCATAACCTCTAATGATAACTTGATTAACTCGTAAGTTGACATCGGATCCTCTTCAATCCCAAGTCCTCGCCAATCTTGTCATCTGCTTGAAATTTCCTTTCAGAACCATTCGCCTTCAAACCTCCTTTCCGTCATCATAACAACAATAGAAAATTACCAAATGTTTCTTGTCACAATGATCTCGAACCATCCTCTTCGTATCCCACAGAGAATCGGAAACCTTCTGGAAACCCTCTCGCTCCCCAATATGATTTCTCATCTTGAAGAAACGACAGCGGACGCGCCGCCATTTCCACGGTCGAAATCCCTCCCCACCGTTACCCCTAAGCTATTGCAGGTAAGACCAGGTGGCGGCCTGCGCATCGTCCGGTCACTCGGAGTAGCTCGTCTTGTCACTCGCATCATCGGGACTGGTCTCCCGATAGGCGTCGCCTGTTCCATTTGCGTGTAGGCTCTGATTGGGCGGCTTGATCACCGTGGGCAGGTAGCCGGTACCCGCGTACGGCGCGGCCAGGAACCTGTGCCTGGTCGACGGTATGGGAGTGGTGCAGTAAGCGGCCCGGCTCGCATATGCGGCTGAGACCGAGGCAGATGCGGCCGCAGCCGATGCTAACGCGCCTGCTAGCGGCGAGAACGCAGACTTCGGCTGGAGACTGTCCTCGCAGACCAATACCTCCATCGCCGACACCACGTCGCCTGCGACACAGACACCTCTGCCAGTTTCTATTTCCTATTTTTTTCTTTTTCTTTTTAACATTCTTTCTTGACTTTTTGTTGGCAATTTTATCGTTTTGATTTGTTTCTTTAGATTAGGTTGGAAAAAGTTTGATGTACATTTAATTAGGAATGGAAATATTGGAAGGTTGGAAGGGATGTATTATATAGCATGCTTAATTTATGTAGATTATTTTATGTTGGATACTTTAAATTGTTGGATTAAGAATACTAGATTGAGAAATACTATTTGTTCGTTTCTTGAGAGGTTTGAAACCGAGAATTCAACCCCTTCGGTAGAAAGTGTTTTAAAAATTACAAAACCGCATTAGCATCTATTATTTAGTATCTATCTTTAGCATCTACAGTTATTTGCTTTTATATAAGAATCCTTTACAATATCAGAAAATTCGATCTAATATCTATTCTTTTCTATTATTATCGTTCTAGAATATTCCAAAATTGCATTTGTAATCGACAAAATTTTCAATAGCAGATACTATTTATTACATCTCTTTAACGCTACTTTAGCACATATCACCTATTTTTAAACTTGTCTCAGAATATTCTAAAATTGCATTTAATTTTTCTATTTAGATATTTCTACAATTCCCTTAGAATATTCCAAACCCACGTTTGGAACCCTAATTTTAAACCTAAACCTAAATTCTGAACCCAATCCTGGAATTCTATTCTATACTTAATCCATTAAAAATCCTCTTCATCAAATCCCGAAACCAAATCCAATATCTATATACCATTTTTTCCAAAATTCCCTTCAATAAATTTCGATAAAAATATTCCTAACCTCTTTGAAAATTCCAAGAATCCCTCCCAAAACCCATTCCCAAAGGGTACCACGAATCTCGCGACCAAAAGGGTTGAAACTCGGCCGTGGGTTGCAATGGAAACTCGAGAACACTATGGACGAATCTTCTCGAATTGTTTCTCAGCCACGTGTCCGTCTGACGATCTCTCAGTACAGAGGACCTGCCGAGGATTGTGTTCTGTCCACGAATAATGGCCGCGGATATCGGATTGCAGTGCCTACCTTTGCACCGGTGCAACAGAGCCTCGACGTCCGCGCGACGTCTTCCGGGAAACACTCGCAACAGTACGTCGACGGGTGATCGTTGTTGCTGCTGCTGTTGTTGTTGTTGCTGCTGTTGTTGCTGTTGTAATTGAAGGCCGCAGGTTTGTTGAATATTTTGCATCTGCATTTGCATTTGGATCTCGCGTGGTTCTGGGATATGATGGTGATGCTGATGCTGGTACAAAGCTGGTGAACAGTAGAGAGAACTCGCTGCTGGACCATAGAGGGGAGCGTAAGGTGGAAAATGTACTGCCGTCGCTGCAGCCTGGAAAAGAGAATGTAAGCATTGTTTATGGCGTTAGAAATAGCGTGGAAATGATTATGGAGTAGCATTTTGAATTTAGCACGCCTAACATAATCCTAAATTTGCTCTCCTCCATCGTAGGATTATGTTCAAACTAAGCTGCGTTGCTTTTTTGCAACAATGTATACATTCATTACAAATAAATTAATGAAAATATTTTTAAATATTATGGAAAAAGAAAAAATAGTAATAGAACTTATCACAATACAATTATATAATTGAATTTACGAGTTTAGAAGTCAAAACGAAGCTCTATTTAGGTTAGGGTCTCCTATGTCCACAAAAAGCATGAATTTTCATAAGCACACACATTCGATTTAGGTATATATACGTAAAAAATTGAAAACGAGTTCACACAGAAAAAAGATTGCTAAAGGTAAAGTCAATCGATTTCAGCGAAATTCTCCGCAGATATATATTGAAAAATTACAAAAAATAAAGTTGATCGATTTGACTACTAAACAGCTTATAAATTGGTTCCTCTATATCTTCTACATCGAAAACGTTTCGTTTGAAATCCCGTATATGGACTCGTAATCGTAAAAGGATTAAGGTAAAAAGCTTACCGCCAACGAGGGTAACGGTGGACTAGGTCTAGGCTGCACCAGGTCCACTGGCTGAAGGGTCTGTTGCGTCTGCTGAGGGCTTCCGCTTTTGCGGAGGCTGAGATTCTCTGGCGCTGGCGTATCCTCTCTTTGCGGCGTTAGTGCTGGCGTCAGTGGAGGTGTATGTGTCGGACTCTGAGAACCTGGTTCCGGGCTTCCATCTTCGGAGTCATTCAAGCTATTTGACCGTTTTCGCGTTGTATCGTTCTCCGTCATTCCAACCGACGTCGGAACTGCAGTTACAAAAAAATTATTTTCAGGTTAGGTTTACCTATGTTCATAAACACACGAATATTTGTAAAGATATATACGCAGCTTTGTGTACAATCACCTTGTATACGAAAGATTCGATTATTAAACTATCAAGCAATTTATATTTAGGTTAGGTTTATTCATGGTTTTAACTAAACACGAAAATTAGGTGAGTACCTATATGTGTGTACATTCATTTACGTATTTTGTAGCTTACAATTAATTCTAATTAATTCTCTATTCTGCATATGGTGCTGAAAATAAACGTGTTAATAATAAAGTCTTTGCGGGAAATTTGAAAAACATTTGATATCTTTCGTATTATAGTGACCTATTATATGTATAAATACCTACATCACTTAACTAAGGATGAAGGATTCCACTAGACGAAGACACTCTCTTGCAAATTCAATTACAATTAACAAAACTAGTCTACAATTTTTATTCCAATTTACTTCATGTAATAATTCAAATTTACAATTCTAACCTCAATCGTTAGTTACGAATCGATCGAAATTCGAGATTTCAGGGAGCCTTACCCAATGAACGGTCAGCAAGAAGTTCTCCACCGGAGTCGGAGTCACGGTCGTCTTCGTTACCGGTGTCGCTCGTGGAGAGCATTGTTCCCGTAGTGCTCTCAGAGATTCTCGACCTCTTTGTGCCTGGAACAAAACAGGGCGTATCGTTCGTTTGCGAAATAATAAAAAAAAAAAAAAAAGAAAGAAAGAAAAGAAAAGAAAAGAAAAACCGCGCATTAATACGCACAATACCTATGAAATTCTCCAGCGAGCAAACACTTTACATTGTTCTACGACGCACGCCGAATTGACTCTTACAGATCCTTGACACCCTTGAAAAAACGTTGTGCATCTTTTATTGTGAGCCCCGCGCGTATTTACCACCCGCTGATATTCGCGTCGAACCGTTTCGTCCAATCACGTAACGGAGAACGTGTAACGATTTATCGTTATATAGATATACATGAATGTATGTACAAAGATGAAAATATTTGAATATTTTCCATACAAATTTTTTATCGATGTATTATGTCTTTTATATAGAATACTTTGGAATCATATTAAAACAATATTTATTGTAAATATGTATATATGTAGCTGTTGTCAAACTAAATCTTGCTCAAACGTAATCCGGACCTAACCAAAACCCATTCTAAACATATCTCAATTTCAATGTAAAAATAACAAAAAGCATAATGCAAAGAAAATATATTACAAAAGTATTGTATATTGTATGTATTATAAAACGTATTATAAATGTATTATTACGTAGTAAAGTGTATTATTACGTTTTATAAATATATTGCAAATATGTGAAAAATTAATGTAAATTACCAAAAATGCCATGTAAACTACTCAATTACGATAACGTACACCACGAAACCACACTCTACAGTCTCCTAAACTACGTACATAATACGATCTGAAGAGTGTCGTTATAACGTGCAGAGATGTATGCACGTGCACGGCTATTAAGTCGCCGTCAGTGCCTGAAAGAATCCAGCAGGGGTGCGTTGCCCGTCGAAGAAAGTCTACTGCGGCTGACCGCTCGTTAAAAAGTTTAACCGACCACTTATTAGCGAGACAGAGAGGGGACGAGTGCTGGAACTTGGGGGGGGGGGAAGAGGAGTAATACATATATAGGGCGAGGAAATGTAGCTTCCAGCCTAACGTTTCGTTCTTACGATCTCTCCCTTTTTCTCTTCTACTTCCCTCGTTGCTGTTCCACGGGTTAATTCTTGACGCGCACGCTTTCGATAACAAGGTTGTTTCAAGTGGCACTCCCGAGCTTGCTCTGGGGTCTGCTTGCCCCGAGCAACTATATCGAGTGTTCCGCTGTTTAACTTAATTGCCGCTAGCTGCTACTTCGCAATTGCTCTCTTTTCATACAGAGAGCAGATTCGTCGCTTAGTTAGTTAATGTGCAAAGTGGAATTTGATTGCATATTTTTTTTCAGTACCTTTGAATGCCTAAAGACTGTGAAATTGTTATTACGACATATTCTGATCCTGTATTCATCTTTTATATTTTACTTGAAGTTTGCTAAATTCGGCGTAGCTTCTATAGTAGATTCGGAATAGATTGTGGTTAGGTTTGGAATAGATTGTGGTTAGATTTGGACAAAATTCAGTATGAGGATAATTGTATGCGCAAAACTGTTCAGATATGTATATTTGTAGTAAATAGAATGTACTTCTATATGCGTTTTCAAATTCGATCCAAATTTTACCCAAACATATAACCAGAGTAATCCTTTCTCATTGTAGCAGATACTAATGAGTAAAGTTAAGATATGTCCAGCGTCATTTCGGTGTAGCTTCTATAGTAGATTCGGAATAGATTGTGGTTAGGTTTGGAATAGATTGTGGTTAGATTTGGACAAAATTCAGTATGAGGATAATTGTATGCACAAAGCTGTTCAGCTATGTATATTTGTAGTAAATAGAATGTACTTCTATATGCGTTTTCAAATTCGATCCAAATTTTACCCAAACATATAACCAGGGTAATCCTTTCTCATTGTAGCAGATATTAATGAGTAAAGTTAAGATAAGTCCAGCGTCAAACTGTCTGTCACTTTATAGTGACAGATTATTCTGGCACGTCACGTATCTTCTAAAAAAATATACTAAAGTCATATAAATCAAAATCAATCATCCTATAAGATCAAAATCATATAAATTAATCATAAAAATAAGATCATATTCTGCCATCAATTTTTAATCCTATCAGTTATAGAAATTCAAACTGTGCTTTTTTAGGTTATGTAAGGGAATTAAGTAACAATTTGGCAATTGCAATCTCCTCCAATGGAAGAAAGGAGAGAAAGTGAGATCACAGGGCGTCTATTCCGGGAATCTCTCTCGACGGAAGTTACTGTGGAATCCGTCGGTGGTAATTCGAGGTGAACGAAACTGAAGTGGGCTCGAATTACCGGGGAACTATTAATGAAACAGGGATTAAAAGAAAGAAGCTGGCCAACGCAATGGGGGGAACAGATGGGTTCGTCGAGCGTTCGTGAATGGAAAGAATCGCTGCTTTTTCGCTATTCACGCGGTGTAGTTGTCTGTGACGATGGTTTTAAAGGTTCCTGATCGCGGTACGATGTTCCTCGGTAAAGGTACACTTGTGAGAAATTTGTCTGAGGGTAACTGCATGCTTTTTTCAAGGTAGCTGCCTTTGATTCGGATATTATTACTTATTTGAAATGTACACAATACTAATATGAAAAAGAATATCAAAGGAACGTTTAACAAATTCGTTAATATTATTAAGAATATTAAAGAAGAACTGATTCAACATTTGTGTAATATTAATAGATATTTTTTCAATATTATAGAAACTATACGCAAGTTCAAAATTAAATTATAGATATCATTAACTAATTGATTAATATGTAATTTTCCCTTCTTCCTAGATTAAATTTTCCATACAATGTCATTTTTCATATTGTCAAATTATTAACAATAATAATAATTTCACTTTTAGGAAAGCACATAATGCTAAGTATTTTATAATCTTACATTGTTCTCTTATACTAAATACGTTACATTTTGTACTATCATACTTCTGCATACTTTATATTTTTCTATCCCTTTTGACTTCGTCTTTTTTACCACAAACAAGTTTACATATTTTTATTTTATTCTAAAAATTAGAAATCGATTATACCAAAGCATGTCAAATTTGTTAAAAGTTTTCGAAATACCTACCAACTTCCTTATTTATTTTTTCAAGGTATAAAAAGGAACTCAAAGAGAAAGCAAGGAGAATGTCGAGGAAGTCTGTCGAAGGTCGTCAATAATAGTTTCCAATACTTGGCCAGTATTTTGCGGTAACGAGACCCGTAACGACCGTTGTGCAAGAAATAAACGAGTCGGATTATAGTTTTCCGTTTCGCTTAAACTCAATCGTTCCTGCAGAAATACAAGTTTCGAGCGGTTCGGTAACGACGGATCGAAGAAATTTTTAAAGAGCCAAGATTGACCGCGTTGAAGTCACCGCGAGTCTCTCCAATCCTCTTCAACTAGACGTCTGTACACTGTACTGTACACGTGTACAAGCAAATTGAAGTACGGTAGAACGTTCGACGATAATTTGCTCCAATAAGTTTGAAATAACGCGTCTGATATGTTATATATTTGAAATGAATATAAGAGTATCTGAATCTCCTATTGATTTAGTATTGCTATTTTATTATATTAGCAAATTTTATATATATGTCGGGTTATCATTAGGATTTAAGGCGCGTAATGATTCTTCGTTTGAATTAGCCATTGTTTTACAAACAGAGAATATATTTACGCGAATAAACAAGATTTTACAAAATATTAAGAATAATGAGTTTAATAAATGATAAGATTAACAAACGATAAGTTTAATTAATAATTAGATTAAAGAATAATAAGTTTAACGAACAATAAGAGCAACGAATAATATGTCTTACGAATAATGAATTTAACGAATAATGAGATTAACGATTGATAGGTTTTACGAATAATGAATTTAATTTACGCTATTAACAATGTTCCGGGGTTCAAACGAATCCATGGTCAACGGGATAACTCTTTACTATGCGTAGAATAATTTTAAACACAAAAATACGATTGCTGAGACACTCGGTAAATTGCTCGATGTATCACTTTCCAAGGCGATCACACGAATGAATATCTGATGAAAATCTTTTTCGCTATACGACTGCATTTGTTTGTTATATGCTCGCTGGAGACATCGAGAAGCTTCCAATCGTTGTTGCTAGGCAATTTCTGTCAAAAGTTTGTTGTATACTCTTTGGAAACATCGAGAAAGATCCAAACGCCGTTACTAGTCAGTTTCTGTCTGGAGATTGATTCCTAATACAACGTGTGTCCCATTATATCGACATCTCTAAAGTACAATTCTATGTGATTTCTAGGGAGAACAATACAACCGATTCACACCTTCGTCAGGCAAAACGTTTATCCCGTGACCGTGGCTACGTTCGGCGACCAGTTGTCACCTCGAACCCACTTTCGCTTTCACAAATATCAAACAATTACAAATGACAATTGCTTAATTACAGTTATGATAAAATCTAGGCTAAAGCATTAGAAGGCTTCCTCAAAATTGCAAAGGGAAGGCTCCGGTTTTCCTTTCATCTCCGACATATAATATATTATGTTATAGCATGCAAAAGTTTTAGTCTTTTCTTCAAGCATTCATGTAGAATTACATACTTTTAATGAATATAATTTACCGCCTTTTTGTGCAAATAAAGGAAAATTGAAAAAAAGACTAAAACTTTTACATACGTTTAATAATAAAAATGATCAATTTACGAATTAGAAAATTATTGCTACTTTATCATATTTGGCAGGATATATCAGACATTACGTATAAAACAATTTTTATTTATTTTATAAATAATTGTAAATAGACAGATGAAGTTTCCTTTAGATGATTCGGCTCTTCGGTCGAATAATTAATCGTTGCATGATGGGATGTTTATATCGAAAAGCGAAAAAAGGAGCTTGATTAGTTAATGATTTCCAAAGTACTCTATTACTCAAAAAAAATTCCTTAATATATAATCGTCCCTTCTAAGTATTTCTAATTCTTCCTATTGTACAAATAACTCGCCAAGCATCTGGTAGTCTCATCCTTTATATCTATTATGTTATTAGAATTATATTACATAGTACATTCTTTTTATTAGAATAAAAATTCACGATTAATTGTTGCTTTGTATTTCAGCATTCTAATGGAAAATATCATTCGGTGGCAGTCTAATAATACAATGACGAATAAGTCGCGATGCTGAACAAATAAAAAGCGGAAGAACCGACCAATAATTCACGGGGTGGTATCGATCGAGCACGTGACTCTCCGGCACGAATTCCAACGCTGTTGAAAATGATATTAATGACGATCGACGTCGTCAGGAGAAAGGAATGCAATATCGCCGCCGCTGGTGTTAATGTAGCCGCTGGCTGCGACCAATAGAAAATTCCACGCTGAAGAAGCTTTTACCCGCGTGGTATCATGAACACACCATTGTCGTCGGAAGGATTACCAGACAGTTATTAAAATATCATTCTTCCACGGTGACCCCACTGCCTCCAACGGGGAAATCCACCCTCACGCGCTAGACGTCATGGGGGCGACTTCACGTTGGCTGTCTTTCTGCCTCCTTTTCAATGTAACTGGCGTAACAATGTGCGTGTTTCGCGTGTCCTTGAAACCAAGGGAGGTCTCCGATGATCGCGTGGGTGTATTCGCAAGTCACGTTTCACAAGGAGTAAAAGGAAAGGATCGTTTATAATGCGAGTAATTGAAAGTTAGTCCATCCTTATTCCAATAGCAACTTTATAGTAACTACAGAAAATACCTATTCGTACAGCGTTATACGTTGTAATTACTGGGCTAATTACTGGGATTTTTATGCAAACATGTATTTTTATGGAGATAATTAGAGATATAAAACCTACATAGAGATTTGTTACGAGACGCGTACATTTTGTAATGACTACTGTACATCGGATATTTTTTATATTTATATTCATTAAGTGGATTTATGAATTGTTCATATACGCATAAAAATCCACAGTCTGGTAATTAATTAGGTTCGATGTTTCATTGGAAAATAGAGGTATGCACAAATACACTTTGTGGCTACTGTATATTAATTATATGGAGAAATTGAATACAAAGACAACATAAATCATATTTTATTTAACCATCCAATTTCTGTAATGTTTAAGGAACGAACGAAGGGTAGCGGTAATATCTGTCGTAGAATCAGATTACAAATTTGGAAGTTGCTTCCTCTACATTCCAACGATTCGCCACCAACGAGATGAATGACGAACGGATCACTCAGGTATCCACTGTGTCCACTAAAGCCTTACCAGCGATTTTAATCTGCAGGCATAGGGGAAGGTGCGAAAACGGAGACAATATCGCGATAGGTCACGCCCAGAAACACGACGACGACGCTAATCCGAATAGAAAAGAAGGGAAGAAGGATAAAAAAGAAAAAATGAAAAAAGAGAAAGAAGAAAAGGGAACAGTATCGTGAGCCGAAATCTCTTCAAATTTCATTCGACATCCCCGTATCAATGGTCGTCTTGTATTTCGAGAAGGGTGAATGCAATTTATTGTAATCTCTTCTGTTGTCGAACGCACACGAGCGAGAAATGTCTAACTTCTTCGTTGTATCGCCATCGCCAAGGTGTAACGTATCACCGGTGTGCTTTGTGGGACGAGGACTGAGGAAGTTAATAAAACTCGTTTCGACGTCGACAAACTCGCGGCACGACCCCTCCGAAAGATTTATTACGAATTCGGGCATGAATGGAATATCTACCATGCTGGAGACTGTGAATGTGTAAGGAGGATGGTTCATGAGAGTAGGAAATGGCGAACATGTATCTTGTTTCATGGTGGATTCCGTTTAACAAATTGAGCTTTTATTAAGTTAGATACGTAGCTATGTTTTATTAATAGAAAAGTAAAAAGGTTCGTGTGTCGTTGCAGATCTAATTCAACTCTTAGTCGCATCTGGTGCATCTCGCAAGTTCCCAGCTTGGTCCGTTATTCTTCGTTATATTCACGAACGATCAAGGCTATGCTACTTCTATGTAAATGCGGATGAACTTAAATTTTGTATCAACTTAAATTAAGTTAAATTACTCCGATTATTCATTGAGGTTAATAGTCGTTGCGGAATAGTAAAGAAATTAGGAGCGCAAGTGTAATTAGTAATATTGGGCACATCCGAGGACAGATGTATTTGTCAGAATAGCCGAAATTGTGGGATGATGTGACGTTAGTGAAAGACGTGGCTGATCGTTTATAAACGTTGTTAAGATATTTTAATGTTGTCAAGGAGTGTTGCGAGCGTTACCAAGGTTTGTTAAAGGAAAAATGAGCGTGGCAATGCTGTCAGAGTTGAATTAATCGTGTTGCTGTGACGTAGAAATAGTGATAAGCGAATTCGTGAAGCGCGATATTATATTCGATTTTGTGAGAGTGTAACAATATCGTGTTTATCATACTGTCTTTTCCGTTCATTTATAGTTAAGTTAAATTACTCCGATGCACAAGATACGCAAGACGATCTTAACGAACTAGCCAATAAGTGTACGCGTCGTAAATTATATTTCAACTTATCCAAGTGCCATACGATGAAAATATCAGGCAAAAGGTATAAAGTTATGTTTCTACGCAAAGTAGTGGACAAGAAACGATTGTATCGAAAAAGATTGGCTGGTATCGTCTTTGTCGTCTTTGTCGACCCGGCCTAAGCGAAATTTATAGGGATGTTTCGTGTCCTCCACAGTTGCCCTGCAGCCTGTGTCCTATTACTCCTATTCTCTATTATGCAGCGGCGCCGTAGGCCGGAAGCTCCCGATATCTATATGCCATTCTAAATTATTCGGCATTGTCCTCGCATGATTCCATTGTCCGCGTCTGTCTCCACCGTACGCTGATACGCCGCGGTCCCGGGTTTAGGGCGTAGACCTACAACAACGCGAATCGTGTGCTCACACGATCCAGCCCGCTGTGTGTATCTGCTTCGAGAGCGCGTCTTGTCATCGGTCAAGAGTGTCTACGGACTTGTACGCTATAGGGATGTCTAATTAATCGCGGACGTACCGCTATCTAAGAATGTACCTACGTGCACATGTGTCTCTCTGTACAACGCATCGTCTATATTCGTGTACAACATTTCTCGTGATTATTTGCAATACTTTTAAATTTCCCAACTGTGAAATTTGGAAGAGAAAGAAGACGACTGTTGCGAGAGAAAATGTAAACGGGAGGAATTTTGGGAAAAGTTGTCATGTAGTATAAAAGTTAAAACATTAGATCGATACCGGTAATGGAATAACGAAGCTGTAATCTTCTGCTGTGCGTGGTAGAAAATAAAATTGCCAGGTAGAGCGCTCTCAGACTGTCCATATATATTGTAAATATCGCAAGCTTTCCAACTAAAAGGATCAATATATATCGTCGATACGATATCGTCAATATTTATCGAGCAACTGCATTTTCATTGACAATCTTGAAATATTGATTATATTATCGGTTGCTGATGGTACTCTATGTGTCCGTACGCTCGGGGTAATCTTGAGAACCATTGGACGAATTTTTGTGCGATTCTCACTATTGCGATGAGCATTTCTCGAGTACGGTTTAGGTATGCGACTTTGGCAAAAATTTTACAGTATGAATCGCTACGATATGGGACCAAAAATATAAACGAGAGAAAATTTACGGATATTCGCATTATAATCGTTTCGTTTATAATCGCTGCCACGGTATACGTAACAAAGCTGCGAGTGATGTCTTCTCCTTTCGTCTTGCGACGTGTCAGAATCATCGCGACTTTGCTGTGTGACGATCGGTGTTGTTTCATGGACCACGGAACGTCTACCGAGTTGATGAAAATTCAGAAAACTGTGTTCGAATATCGTTGAAAAAGATTACACGTACACATAATTAAACTGCCCGTGTGTATATATTTATGAGAAATTAAAAAATGCAAAAATACATGCTATGTGTAGAATATGTAAAAATATACATGTACCTAGAATACACTCTTGTTATACTACTGATGTATACGATGTAACTGGAAGTCATCCTTAAGCTGCAAGGAAAGAGGATTACGAATTACGAATAATAAACAAAGATTAAATATTCTCGTTATAATGTTTAGGGTCATTTTCTTTTTCTTTTTTCTCTTTTTTTTTTTTTTGGTTACATTTATACATCTGCATAAACATGCGTGGTCTAAGTATAATATTACTCCTAACGAAGGCTTCCTTACGATCGTTCAAAATTGCAAACGTTACGGTATCCATTTACAAAGCTGGCATATTAATTTTCAACGAAAGCGATTCTGAGAAACAAAAGATATCACGATATTTCAACGAGAATTTAATCCATTTATCCAACAGAAACGAACTTAGTATGTCTATTCAACCGCATTCAACCCTTGCTATGATATCTCGATGCACCTCGAAAATGGCCATTTTTCCTGAAAAATTCACGATGCAGCGCGAAGTAAGGGTAAACGGAACGAAAAAGAGAGGAAAAACGATGACACATCGTTATTGTCTATTCGCAACGAGTGTGGAAAAAGGGGTTGCACGTTCGAATCGACGCAATAAATAACCCTTCGAGGCGTTACAGTTATCACGAGCAGTGTTGGTCGATGCCATATAACTGCACGGTAGTGCGGCGGACTTCGCAGCCTCTGGCCCCTGTGAACACCCCCGGGTAATTCGAGGGTCGTAGGAAGCATCCACTATGAATTATCATTTCCTATTGTTCGGAAGATCGTAAAGTAACCGGCTGTTCGCGACTTCGGGGACCACCGAGCTTTGTCCTTTCTCTGTGTTCTCTTTCAGCGAGTTACACCGCGAGATAATATGGCAGATTTGAAGATTCGAGTTTTGAACCAACTTCAAGAAGATAAGAAGTTTGATCATTGTTCTCATCTCAGCAAACAAAATGGCTTTCAAGGTTTTAAGAATCATAAAGTCGAAAAGAGAATTGCGTATTAACGATTCCTTTGTATTGTAGTTTCTTTGGATTTAAGATAGTCGAATTTGCTGATGGAAAGACGCCATCGGGTTGGAAATCATTCGGACAATTTCGAGACATTGAACGAAATTTCTCAACCAACAACGGGAACGTTGAAACCAAATATCTGAAAATAGAACGCCTGTTGAAATATAATTTTCATGCCGATGCATGCACATCTCTAATGTGACAGTTTATTTTTGTACATAATCTAATTTACCTCTCAGCCTGCTTTTTCTAATCATTTGCGATCTACTTTGCCCAATTCTTCTGTTCTTCTTGCGCTTTGCGTTTGTATTCCTGCCAAGATTCGTTTACCAAAATTTGCAATACCGAACGTATACAGAACCAACATACATACATCGAAGACCAAAATTAAATACAGTAGAGCGTCGATTACATTATCGGAACTTCGATTATCTGAATCATCAATTATCCGAATTGGTATTTGATCGTGAAGTGAATTCATGTTTCATCGTCGATATCGCCATAAGTTCTTGTAACCGGACAGATTGCTTTAAAAAATAGACTTCTTTAATATTAATGTGTATAATTATTACGTATTGTATATATTTGTTTTTCTTATTCGTGTGAAAAGCTATATCCAGATAAGTATGTAATAAATGTACGTATATCGTTATTTCAAAGCATTTATTCAAAAATGAATTAATATTTTGCGTAATACATAACAAATTTCAAATTGCAGCAGTAATACTCCTGCATTCGATAAGTAATTTTAGGATTAATTTCTACAGCTATCAAGTGGGTAATTCGATTTTCCGAACCACCTCAGTCTCAACTGATTCGGATAATTGACGCTTTATTATATTTAAAAACAGGATATCCATCGAAATATAATTCTCATTCCAATTCCCACACGTTCCCAATGCGAACCTAACCTAATTCACCTACTTTCCCCTTTTTTCTAATCGATTACAATCTACTCCTTCCAGGTTTCCTTTTCTCCTTATTCTTTACGTTTCTGCTCCTCCCAAGATTTTCCCCAAGATTTAAAACACTAATCGAATATTGAGCTCAAATATGTATATCGAACACTAAAAACAAATGTCTACAGACAAAATATTCATCGAAATATAATTTTCATTAGAACTTCACATGTCGTGCGAACCTAACCTAATTCAACACTTTTTCTTTTTTTTCTGTACAATTATAATCTATTCCTACTAGTTTTCTTCTTATTGTTATTCTTCTCGTTTCTACTCCTCCCAAGATTTTTCCTCAAAATTTGAAACACTAATCGAATATTAACCTCAAATACGTATATCGAACACTAAAAACAAACATCCACAGACAAAATATTCATCGAAATATAATTTTCATTAGAACTTCACATGTCGTGCGAACCTAACCTAATTCAACACTTTTTCTTTTTTTTCTGTACAATTATAATCTATTCCTACTAGTTTTCTTCTTATTATTATTTTTCACGTTTCTACTCCTCCCAAGATTTTTCCTCAAAATTTGAAACACTAATCGAATATTAACCTCAAATACGTATATCGAACACTAAAAACAAATATCCACAGACAAAATATTCATCGAAATATAATTTTCATTAGAACTTCACATGTCGTGCGAACCTAACCTAATTCAACACTTTTTCTCTTTTTTCTGTACAATTATAATCTATTCCTACTAGTTTTCTTCTTGTTATTATTTTTCACGTTTCTACTCCTCCCAAGATTTTTCCTCAAAATTTGAAACACTAATCGAATATTGGGCCCAAATATATATATCGAACACCAAAAACAAAATATTGGTCGAAATATAATTATTCAATTCTCACATATTCCCAATGCAAACCTAACCTAATTCACTTCCTTTTCTCTTTTTCCTAATCAATTACAATCTACTACTTTCAGTTTTCTTTTTCTCCTTATTCTCCACATTTGTATCACTTTCAAAAATTTTCCCAACATTTGAAATACCAAATGAATACCAAACGAAATATCTCAACCAAAATACACATATGTATATCGAACACGAAAACCAAACATCTAAAAACAGGATATCCATCGAAATATGATTGTCATCTGGGGCGAATCTAGCCCCATCACCAATGCGAACCTAACCTAATTCAGCGCTTTTCCTCTTTTTCCCAGCACACACTACTCTCTCCAACCGCCCTTCTATTTCATTCTCCACCTTCTCTTCTCTTTCTTCTTCTTCGTCTCATCCACCCTCTTTATCTCGGACCGCTTTCCTCACGCTCTCAATACTTGCCTTTCTTCAGCTCGGCCCTCGAACCGCGCCGATTTCCCCGCGTTGATTTTTGTCGCGGCGAGACCACGGATCGCCGGGCCTCTGCTATTTTCCGGGCGTATCGATACGTAATAATGAGAAGTCCTTTTCACGTTCGTCGCTCGTTCTTCCGGCGCGTGCACGATGCACGCTGCACCGCACCTGATTTACTTCGCCATCCACTGGCTGCCTCGGTAACTGGAATGTATTACGAAGCTCTCGCCGACCAAACGTCTTTTTTTCAACGCGACTCCCCGTCGCATCCGATTAATTAATCTCGCGGCGATCGGCCCAGGAATGTTTTCACCCGCTTTTTAACCATCCACACGTCCCCACCCCTTTTCTACTCTGGTTTTTATTCGTCGATAGGAAAGAAGGAACGAGAGCTGTATTTTACTACATCCAGCTGCTGCTGGATCTGATTCTCTGATGCTTGGTCTTCATCGCGTTTGGCATGAATGAGCGTTCCCCGACTAGATTTTACGTGGAATGTGATTGCACCATATAACTGAGCGTTTGAGGTTTGCTGATGTTTTTTTATAGTTTCAAGTGATAGCGTTGTTTGATGCTGATGGCGGTTTACGATGATGTTTGACTTAGTGTTTGATAAGTACTTCAAATTTTGGAAAAAGAATCTTGGAAGGACTACACAGACGTAAGAAAAATAAGAAGAAAAGGCGAACTGGAGGAATATTGGGTTAGCAGCTAAGTGATTGCGGATTTTGTCAATACCACCTAAACTTATTTGCCAATCCAATAGATTTCACAAAGGACATAACCTAACAAACACGAAGATGGTAGCCCGCTGGGAGTAGCCACCCACATGTTATATTATTATACCACTAAGCTGTAATATTTTACCAAATGTCCTACTGGACAAATTGTAAAATTTAAATAAATAAATAAATAAAAAAAAATGTTACATTACTATACCACTAAGCTATAATATTTTACCAAATGTCCTACTGGACAAATTGTAAAATTTAAATAAATAAATAAATAAAAAAATCCAATAGATTCTAATTGGTTAGAAAAGAGAGAGAAAAGAGTTAAATTAAACTAGGTTCTTCTATATGATTTATACGAAAATTATGTTTATGAATTATTGATATATATTAATTTATACATAAATAACAGACACTGTGTCTTTGAATATCTCTTTCTAGTGTTCGATGTATTTTAATTTTAACACCACTTTCTATATATTTCAGCCTTTTGCATATAAACCAGAGAGAGAAGAATCACGGCGAAAAACTACTTCGCTAAAGAACAACGCAAAAGACAAAAGCTAAAATGGGAAGGAAGACAAACTAACAGAAGAATCAACAATACACTAGGGTCATCCGATGCACGTAAGAACCACATAACATAAGACGAAGGAAAAGAAGGGAAAGCCATGATACATAACATCTTGGTATATGGCAGAGAGCCGAGTTAAGCGACACAGCGAGCAACAGCCCGATCAGTCATTAAATCGTCGCGATTCCCCTTTTGTTTCCACGTTGGGACGTGTGGGCGTCGGGGTTTATCCGTCCGTGTGTTTTCGTGTTTCGCTGGCGAAAGGGGTGCAAAAACCGGGTGCTCCGCAACCAAAGTTAGAAAGGGATGCCTATACACGTTCCACCCCCTCCTGGTCCCTTTTTCATTCTCGATTCGATGGCTATAGGGGTGGTTAAAGAGCCTCGCGACAAGCCACCAAGCGAAAAAATAACGGAGACAGAACTAGATAGAATGAGAGAGAATGATCGTGAATATAAGCGGTGAGGGGCGGAGAGACACAAAAAAAGAAGAAAGAAAGAATAGGGTGGGGGTGGTGGTAAGGGTGAACCGGTGGAGAGCGATCGGGCGTAACGTTTTTAATTGTTTCGCGCCCAGCCGCCTTTTGTTTCGGCGTTTATGCCTCGTAAACGGTTGCTGAACGCCAACAGGGCCACGGGGGAAGCCACGCTTCCACCTCTGATTCTCTTCTTTTTCACCTCCTCGTGCTCCTTCTTCCACCCTTCCAACCCGATTTCCGCCATCTCGCGCTTTCCCTCCACAAACCCTCCGCCGTGGAAATCTCTGATTTATCCTGAGCTTTTACATGCATACAGTGGTTACACAAAGTAT
Organism: Bombus vancouverensis nearcticus; assembly: GCF_051014615.1. Taxonomy (NCBI): domain Eukaryota; kingdom Metazoa; phylum Arthropoda; class Insecta; order Hymenoptera; family Apidae; genus Bombus; species Bombus vancouverensis. The sequence continues at coordinate 6,751,957 of NC_134911.1, forward strand.
CGACGCATCATTGTACTTAGTGTTGCATTTAATCAGGTACCGATTAGTCAGGTTCAAGTACGTTCAATTTTATACATAGGTGTATATATGTCGGGTTATCGTTAAAGTTAGGGGTGTATAATGAATGTTCGCGTGAACTGGCCATCGTTGTGATGTACTATGGACGATATTTACGGATACCAATGTGATTATCACAGAGTGTAACAAGTAACAACGGCGATTGGATGATCGAGATGTCGATGACAACGAATTTACGTTCGATAACGAATCCACGGTCAACGGAACAACGAATGCGATGTGATACACGATTCTGGTGTGACTCAACGTACAAGTAGAACTTATCTGAATGAACTGAACTGAACTACAGTCCAAGTGGAACTGTCCTTATATACTCCTCTCCGTACCTCTCGGGTCAATCTTTGTTTTTAAGGACAGCATTATTCCATACCTCTGTTAGGTACACGTCTCTCCCGTGACCGTGACTACGTTCAGTGACCCGTTATGTCGCTTCGAGCCCAAGCCCACTGTCATAAACCTCGGGCACCTATACTCGGGTTAGAACATTACAACTATTTCTCAGTTTTATTATTTAATTTATTAGCTATGATAAAAGTCTGGGCTAAAGTATTGGGGATCTTCTGAAACATTCCAAAAGAAAAGCCCAGATGTCCTTTCATCTCTGACATATACAGGGTGGTTGGTAATTGGTACAAGCGGAAAGGGGGCGATTCTACGCGAAAAAAGAAGTCGAAAATATAAAATAAAAATTCTTTTTTTCCAATTTTTCCATCGAGACAACGATCTACAGTGAGATCCGGTATAACCTACCGCACGCGTACCGAGCGAAAATTCAAAGTCGATTTTCTCGAAAACAAAGCCTCAAACAAAAAATTTTTATTCTATATTTTCGACTTCTTTTTTCGCGTAGAATCACCCCCTTTCCGCTTGTACCACCACTCACCAACCACCCTGTATATATATACACGATCCGGTCGTATAACACGTAAAAAGCGGGCACGACGCGATTCCTTGTGGAAAAAGAAGAAAATAATATAAAATAAAATTTGTTCATCCTCGGCTTGGTCCTGGATAAAATACGAAAAAATCGAGTTTGTAAATTTATCAAGTATACTTGAACTTGGCTAATTACCGACTGGATTTAACCAGTTTAGTGCGTTCGACGTGCATACACATCAATGCAAAACTTTATTTCGGTGCGGTCGACATGTATACTTGTTGTGTGAAATAGAAAATTACCATTTACTATGAAATCTGTAAATTTTAGTAGAAAGTGATATAAATGACATTTAATGGTATGTTTCCCTTACGTACTCAGTAAGTATTTTATACAAAAAAGTTTGGTTATTTGATTATTTCCATTGATGTGTATATCGGCTATTCACTGCGTATATCGGGTATTTTCCAAATTGTTTTGCCTACGTTACTGCGTCCATCGGGAAGTCTTGGAAGCGGTATATTCCTTCTAAAATGAGTCGTTTTGGAATGAAGTTGCGCGTATTACGCGAAGGTCAATCTGGATACATTTGGAACTTCTGTATATACCTTGGAACAGATACAGATCACAGTCAAAATTATCCTAAATATAAGATCACAATTTGCATCGTTCTAGAACTCTGCCGTTATCTATTTATTACACTAGGCGTTTAGTTTAGTATGCGGATAGTTGGTACACCAGCATAGAACTCGCGAAAAAGCTATGTGTCTTTAAGACAGATATTGTTGGTACTTTGCGACAAAAGGGACTTCATGTTCCTCGAGATATAAAAACATCTTCACTAGAACAGTATCGGTCGGTGTATTGCAAGATATATGAACAAAATAATGCTATTGATGTGTATTGCTCCTTAGTGAAATTTATAATGATTTAATTATGATATTATTATTTATAATAATTTACGATGGAAATAGAGAAACGAGGCGTTAGAGTGAGGAAACCGACGAGAAAGTGGGTGACGTGGAGAAAAGCGATGGAATAATTACATCATATACACTTACAAGAAAAATACAAGTAAAAGGAAGTATTATAAGAAAATATTTCTCCACCTCATAGACGTTATATGTTCGAACTCCTACGTGTTATATTAAAAAAATTAAAATCTTTGCTCGAATTGTGTTGAGGAAATTGTCGAAGAATGTGCAATTTAGCAGGCACAAGCTTTGAATATTGGTGGACCAACTGCAGCTGCAAAAGCTACACATCTCATCGGAAAATATGTCCCCAACTTCATACCAGCTACAATTTCAAAAGCAAATCCATCACGAAGATGCGAAGTTCTGCTCAAAAAATGGAATCCGTAAGAGTGTGAGTGAAGTCACGCGTTTGACCTGAGAAATGTCACTTTTTGTGGTATCATGCTTTGAAAAATACCACACTGAAATCAACTGAAATTCTTCAATTTTGGTCCTTTAATTTTTCTTGTTTATGAATTTTATTTTCCGGCAGTTTTTAAGTTTTGTAACAACCTTTTCCAACAATGAATTGTTAATTTTTTATCGAATAAAAATATAATCCTTCCTCTGAAATCTATCATGGGAGCATTTATTTAAAATCGCTTGATTTTACCTCCGCAGTTAACAGGCTAAATAAATAGGACGTTATTCGAAATACGAAAATAAGTAAAGAGCGAAAGATAAAATTTGCCCGTTTAATGCGTCATTTTCAAGAAAATAGAGTTTGAACATGTTTAATTAAGAATCGGCATAGCACATGCATACGATAGATTTTCCAATTTATTTTTCTTGGAAACAAAGCGGCTTGTGAGAAAATGTTATTCTACCTCCTGTAAAATCACCTCCTGTCGATTATTTAGCTCAGAATTAGTTACGTTCCAGTATACTTGTGTTTTATTCAATTTTTAAATACCGACTTAAATATTTTGCAAATTCGATTTTCTCGAAACCTAGGCCGAGAATGAAAAAATATTACTCTACATGTTTTCCCTACCTTTCCATAAGAAATTACATTTTATTCGGCCAGATCTTGTATATTTTTCTATAATAATACGCTTAGCTTTACGAACCTTGTATGTGTGTGAAATCAACTGTGAAGAAGATAGAAGTATGTGTGAGTTTCAGAAAATATTGCAAAATCAAGTCCATTTCCGGGTTGTGAAGCCGAAACTTAATAAAGCAACAAGTACATTCAATTTTGCATCACTTAGCAGTGGTTTCATATGGCTACAAAAATTTTGTATCATGGAAATTCATCATTTTTTCAAATTTGTATCATGGAAACTTCTAAAAAGGCAGCTTAAAAATGCTTCGTTCGAAAGTAAGGACACGTGCAAATACTTTTTGTAACCACTGTATTTTAAGTAACCATTGCTATTCCTATGTACCCAATGTATAATGAATTTGTGAAAGCGCACAGAGAACAAAATCGTAACAATCGCGTTAGTATCGTCACTTAAATAATTCCATCAACGCAACGTGAGGCACCTCTAATGAAAAAATACGTATCTCAGTAGCAACGAATGGATTAATTACATGCAAAATCCCGTACAAAGTATGTAAAATACATCGAAGCAATGCTGAAAGTTAAATCTCGCTATATTATAATCATTATTAATTGTCATTATTATAATATTCAGCATAGCCAATTAATACAGTTAAATACGCAGTTCGACGAAAGAAAACAGCCGATTTGCAACTAAAAAGGAAGCAATCCGAGTCTCTAGTATCTTCCAATCTTAATTTCACGCGACTACTATTAATCGTTATTATTGTCTATATTAAATAATTGAACAAGGAAGGTCCCCATCGTATAATATCCTTCACAGCGCTGTAATTTCACGTGGTCGAAGATCCACCTCAATTTCTCTCTGAAAACCTTATTCGATGAAAAGATCGTGATAAGCGATACCTTTGGACGTAATTAAAAAGAGCGCGGCTCGCGTAACTGTTCTTCGACGGGAGTGCAGATGTAACAAAAGGAAGAAGAAGCCCTTTCGACGATAGAGCACACGTTTGATTAACCACAGCCGCTTTCTTTCTTCCTTCTTCGTCGTTAAACAGAGAAAAATATAGTGGAAGAGCGGGAGGAGGATGGTGGTCGGTGAAAACTTCCGAATAACATTTTTAAATTGGAAAAGCGATCCAGAGAGACTGGTGCAGTAAGAGGAAACCATCGAGGATGAATATAAAACACTTTGATTCCATTTCCATGGCCAGCTTCTTCTTCTTTGCTACTACCCTCTCACCTTTTTCTCTCGGCAGTGAATATTCCTCTGGTCGACGAATCGTTCGCGGAGAAATGGAACCTGTGATGCAAAGATCAAGGATTTGGCGAGTTCGTGATACGTTTGGTTCGCTACTCGAACACGAATATCCGACGTTGATTCGTGGGTTATAGACGATGATCATCTGACAAGGCCATTATCGATGCGCGTTTCTTTCGACGTAAGAAGCATCTATATATGACACAAATATTAAATGTATATCTCGTATGCTATACTTTAGCCGGCAGTATACTAGCATAGGACGTAGTAACTTTACAATGATATTTTGTATTATTGCATTCTAATGAGAATACAATTCTTATAGAATGTACAAGGAATACTATGAATACTATTAATATTTTAATCTCTATTCTGCAGCTGGCTGATTGCATATCTAATTTCTGCTTGACGTTTAGACTACCCTATATCTGCTTAATGCTCGCCTTATTATCTAGACTGTATATCTACCTAATATATCTCTATATCATATTCTTGTGTATATTTCAGTCGTAATTTTTCAACATATAGTTGTGTAGTATCGTTGAGCTGTGTTTAGCGCTGTAGAGATCCGCTGCTGGGTACGGCCACTCTTTTCCTCATTTTTTGTACCGTGGAAGAAAAATCGGACCTCCGGTCGCCGGGATTCGAACCCGGGTCCCGAACGTTCGCAACCTAAGGTGCCAACCACTGCGCTATCGTCGTCCGATAATAGTTAGTGTCGAGTGGTGGTATTTACTGTCGAGTGCCACCACAGGCCCTCCTTTCCACGATACTACAGTTGTGTTAATGGCTATAACATTTATATTCTAAAATAAGTAATTATCCTCAACTTTTACTCTTCGTTACTTTTCATTGGCAATATACATAATTCTTCCGCAACATCTCTCCTCAGTACCTTGGAAATACTACAACTTATATCATATATACCATATATACGTGTTCTTAATAACGTTACATTAATACAACTTTAACACAGCTGCTAGTCCTTAATGGATTAACAAACCACTACACTATAATATGCTATAACATACAAAGGTTATAACGAGTCATATAGCGTGAAGAATCATGTACAGAAACGAGGATTTCCAGGAAAGTTCATGATCGAGAGCATGGATTCGTGGATCACTGTCTAACATTGGTATACGTCTGATAAAAAGAGGGACGACTGGCAGGAGTTTTGTTCAAACACACTCGGGGAAACGTGCTTCCACGGCGGCGTTGCACGTGTACGTGCATTCGTAGGACCGGCTACACCTATGCAAATAGGTAGGAATAGTCCGTGACCGGGCTCTTCTGTTCCGCGAAGCCGTGCTGACTCTTTGCAAACAATGTTACCAGGCACGTCGCCGGGACGTAAGTAGCCGGCCCCCATCGTGGATTTCATCTCCTTCGTTCTATCGGCGATAAGCCTTCGTAATTATTCGTGCCACGTTCGCCATTCTTTCTACGAGTGGACAAACTCGTTGCTAGGGCTCCGTACAAATTGCAAATACCTGAGACTTGTGGTATACCATGACCCTTAAGAGACCTCGTGTTGTTAGAAATAACGGACTGCATAGAGGTTATTGTAGGCGGAAATGATGCAGCCAAGTCATCAAACAAAACTTTAAGTAGGATTTCTAATTTATTAATTTACGATTAATATATTTCAACTTTGTCTAGTAACAAAATTATTCGTCGTATTAGATACTTCCTGTTATCTAATCTTATCAATGTAATTTGCAAAATTTGTGACTTGTACAATTTCACATTCATATTATTTTAACAATATTAATATTATTAATCGTGTTATTAGTGAAATGAATGGTTCGTGATCTTCCCCTAATAGATATATTTTCCCCATAGATCTATCTGCCATCTGTAATAAGAGATATTTCTCAACTGACGTTATCAACCACCAGCGACACAGCCATCGTTCAATCTGCCATCCCTGCACACCGCAATCTCAAACACTGTCTTCGGCAACAGATGCTACCGTCGCGTCGCTTTGACCAGCCAACGATGACACGGAAAACTGGAAAAAGTTTCCTCGACGTCGCCACAGAAGATCCCTTTAAACAGACTCTGCTGAACGCGATATCATCGTACTGCACCAGTAGAAATCGGAGGAAGAAGAAGCGAGGCAGAGCTTAAGCACTGGAGGGTTAGAGAAGATCGGTGCCGAGGGCGAACGTTGCACGGTCGAGTGAAATAATTTCCTGGTGTCCTCCGCAGCCACGAAAGAGGAAGAACGGAAGCGAACTGGTCTTTCACAAAGTTTCTTGGACACTCGAAGAAGCTTCTACTGTGAGAAACTGGCTGGATAATGGTCCCCGGGGTTAGACGAAGGAGAGACCAAGTGATCCTTCGGGGGATAAAGGGTGTACCGCGCGCGTACACACAAAAGGAACGTTCTTCCATTTCGCGTGTGTACGACCCGGTACAAAGCGTATCCTACCTAACATTCGAGGAGTCCTCCCTGGAAAGACCAAATCTACGTCGCATCCTCCTTTTGCGAGTAATCGTCTCTCCGTGTAAGTATATTATCCCGTTTTAATGATATACATATAGTACTTACATACGAGTATGTAAGTCGAGTTAGGAATATGCAGAACAAATTTGATAATATCATTGGAAAAACGCACACTGCCGGCTACGAATATAATTCGATACTTTCTGAGTAGTGCGGAGTAAATATTTCTCATTTGCTTTTATTGCTCTTAGTTACTTTATTGTAAATTTCTGAATTTATTTATATCATAGGTATTTTATAATGGAAAAGACTAAATAAAGTAAAATTCGTTAAAGCTTTTCGATAAGAGTAAGGAGAATATCCTGTGTAATACTTACGGTGTATGTGTAGCATAAGTAATAGTATATTGATGGAATTATTTCAATATTTTCGTATTTTTTGCAAAAAATAATGTATTGACATTTATGTTACTGCTCATTCACTTACTGGGCTCGCAGAATATGATTGTTAGACTGCGGATGTTTTTGTTTGAACTAAGTGTAATGTTGCATATAACGAATGCGATATTTTTAATATTTTACATACTTTTGCATATGCATTTCGTATATTTTAATTTCTCATACATGCACATAATATCGACAATCTCAATACGATTAACTTAACTGTTATTATAAATTATTATAAATGTACATTAATTAGTCTCAAAGTGAAATTATAGTCAATCAGAGTCAAAGTTATCTCGGTACAAAAATGTAACGTGTAAAATATTTTAGGAGAAGAGTAAGAAAAATTGAACGTATTATATCCATTTATCTATATGTTTATGATTTGATATCAATTAAAATTCAAAAAAACCAATTTCGATAATTCAAATTCAAAACTCAGGGTCAGAATCTCGTGTAGAAGATGTACAAGACGGTATCATCGTGGAAGACCCTCTCGAAAAGCGACTAGGAAGAGAGCGAGAGTGCATGAACCCTCTCTTGGCAACCTCAGGATCTTCGACCTAGCAAGAATACAGGAGACCATCGAACCAACCAACAAACCAGTCGAGAATCCCCCGCGGTGGTAGGCACTGGCCCGAGAAATTCAATTACGGCTAAACTTCTCGACTGAAGACGCGCCTCGTCTGTACACACTACTGTAAGCACTCTGTTTCGAAGATCGAAGCAGGAGGAGATATCCTGTGTGTATTACTCGTGCGACCCTTCTCCACCTTTCACAGAGGGATGAGAGACCTCCTGTGTGTCGACCAAGTCTAAGGACGGAGGCGTAGGTGTAATTGAAACCGAGCGAAATCGAAGTTTCCATCTCCATGATTTTAAGATCCTCGCGAAAGTCGAAAGAGACAGGAAAAACGATTGTGAAAAGCATTGAAAGGTGATTTCTTGTCTATTGGAAAAAATTCTAGAAAACAGCTATATTATTTTCTGTATTTTACGTATTTGTTATTAACAGGTTATGGATGTTTGTGGATTTTATTGGAAATTCAATATAGAAAAATGAATAGAATGAATTATTTTCTGCAATTTACATATTTGTTATTAACAGATTATGGATGTTTGTGGATTTTATTGGAAATTCAATATAGAAAAATGAATAGAATGTAGAGAAATATGCAGAGATCTATAATCTATTCCATTAGTTCTAGTGTATTAGGTTGTTACTATATTCTATATTTAGTATAAAAATATCAGAAAAGATGTATATTCCTAGTGATAATACCATTGTCCAAAGTTTCCTACTAATCCCAATGCTCTTAAAGCTGTAGAAGCTCAAGAGGCGAGATTCTCAAATTTCCTAAACCCTAGATTACAAAAACAGAAGACTCAGACAACCAACGTCACTTACTCTTTATGCTCTTGTAACCAATGGCTATTCCGACAATTCCGCAAACTGCGATAAGAGCAGCAAAAATATGACACGCGACCAAGAGTAGAACGTGCGTGAGAGTACGAGAGAAAGAGGAAGAAAGGAAGAAAGAGAGAGAGAGAGAGAAAGAGAGAAAGAGATAGAGCGCATGCGTTTAGCACAGTTGAGTTGCGTACGAGTGCCCATTAGGAACGTGCGTGAACATACGCGACTAAATAGGGCAAGTGGCCAGAGACCATAATGTTAAGTAAATAATGGCCAAACTCCTGGCCCCTTATTATACCACTCAAAGCTTAAAGTCTCGTATACTCGTTAGTGGCGGCTTTTTTTCCTTTTCCTTCTCCCACTCTCTTTCCCTTCCTTCTCTTCTTCTCATCTTTTTTTAATTCTCTGCGCACACGACCCTTCGCTCCTTCCTCGAGACTTCATTCTTTCCTTGCTAGGCTCATTCTCACCCTCCGTGAAGTGCATACGCGTGTGCTGTTCACCTTCCCATCAGAACGAAAAGTGCGTGCCACTCTTGATTTACGTGAGGCTGGCCAACGCGTCGCGCGCGCGATTTCGACGATGACCCACCTGTTTGGTCTCAATGATCGCTGGTATTATGCGCGGAAAAGGACGAATGAATGTGTCAAGTATTTAGATGTTGATAATATTGCAAATATTTGCTGGTATTACCAAACAAATATACCACGCACATCTTGTATTGTGTATAGAACTGTGCAGAATGTTGTATAGATATCGCACAGAATTCCGTTAATGATCGATTCCTCCATATCGTTATTATTAATATTAAAATACGTAACGCGTGGAATACATACTATACTATACATATTCCCCAGTTGCAATAACTCTAAAATTACATTAATGTGAAATTTTATTAGAGATAGATATCTTTATCGCCAATATCATGTTACGTGTGATTAAAAATGTTATAGCCTTCGATTACAATATTCCGCAAGTCCAAAGCCAAATTCCACGGTTTGTAGCTTCAGCATACTCAACGTAATTAACATATCTTTCCAATTACAATAATCCCAAGGTAAAATTCCACTCGTTTATAATATTATTAGCAATTGATTCCTAAATATCGCCAATATTAAATTGTGCGTCATGAGAAACCTTACATCCTCCATTCACGACATTCCGCAATTCCAAGTAAAATTGAACTCGCTCGCAAGCTGACTCGCTAAATTGATTCCTTAATGTCGCCATTTTCTATCAAGGTATGTTATACATATGTGTATGTATAACAGGAAACGTTGCATATTTCGAGCACAATATCGGTAATTGCAATTGCAAACTAAAATTTCACTCACCGCCAATTCCACCGGCGATCGACTCCTGTTTCTCGACCTTGGGCTGCCGATACTCGTCTTGGGGGAGTCTTTTCCGCTGTAGGAGACCGCAATCAGGCTGTTGGTGTTGGAGTTGCGTTTGGATATGCGCAGCGGCGGCCGCCGCCGCAGCAGCCGCAGCCGCCGGAATTGCCAGGCCGGCAGGACTCGCTACATGGGCCGGGTGCGGGGGCGGACTGCCAGCTGGAGTGGTAGCACTCGCTGCGCCAGGCAACACGGGTGCGGTGGTGCAGCTGCCCGCATTGTACTGCAATTGCAGGCCCAACTCGCGAGCTTCGCTTTCCTCCTGCGCCTGCTGCCTCCGTAACGCGACCTGCGAATTGTTTCTTTGTCAGTTCAGGAATTGAAATTGCTAGGACAAAGTACGTTTTGATTTCTTTTTCTTTAACCATCAAGTAATGACCATTGGATCATACATCAGAACGCTCAAGTAAGAAATACGAATTAATATATAGTAATTTAAAATTGAATAAATTAATGTAGACTATTGTGGTTCGTATATGATCTAATGATATCAGTTGAGAATTAAGTTGAATTATGGATAATCATTCTTGAGTGTAGAACTGAGATGGATATTCGTTGTGGGTGAAATAGGAGAATTTTAGTTTTCATTGGTTCAAATGGCTATTTTTGAGTTTTTGATGGAATTGTATGGTTTATAAATCCTAGTTAGTTTTGGTTATCAGATATCGAAAAGATACAGGAAAAAGTTATTTGCACCCTTCTACGCAATAAAGCGAGTTTGTCAAGTTATAAATTGTAGGATGAAGATTTCTGTTATAACCGTTTTTATGTATGATTTATAATCGTACATTTAATGGAGGGTAGATCAGTTAACTTGTAGTTTAGAGTAATAACTGTACTATTCTAATGCACTAAAATTTATTAACACTGGTAACTTGTTTCTTATAAAGCACTAATAATATTAATTTAATGGTAAAAATAGAAAAATCACTTGATGTTCTTACAATATTGACTATCTTAATCTAGTTACAAAAGCAGCGATATGAGTATTAAAATAACCTAACCTATATAAGAGGGTATAAGGATCCTCAATTCAGGATCTCGAGTGGGTTTAATGTTACGATCCAACGAGGATCAAAGTGATCAAACTACGTATTCAAAACATTATCCGTGACTCTTTGAAGAAATATAATGAGACGCTCGTACTTTAATGACTAGGATTAAGAGTATCATTATTTCTAGAGTTCCAATAATGGTATAAGTGTTTAATTTTCTATTCGTGTTCAAAAGCATGTAAAACAGTAAGAGAAGAGTATCACATGTTTTGAAAGACCCTCGTGCCGATCCCAATTGAATTAGTTCACGCTTCCTTGATTGTACACATATATGTATATATTCTTTAATTATTACAATAACAAGTTTATCTATTTATTTTAACACATTATCGAATCATTACTGTGTGTAAACCTGTCACTATGTATTTTTTACTAGCGACACTTTTTTAGTGATATCACTAAAGTATCACTATTTTAGCGATACTTTAGGTAACATTTTTAAATTCAATCGTCAAGTATAGCTAATTTAAAAAAAAAAAAAGATTTTGATCGTAAAGCATCTAAATATAATTTCAACTAATAAGATAATGATTATGTTGCATTTCATATAACTTGCATAAAATGTATAGAATTTAAAATATGATTATATTGTAAAATTTTAAATAAAGTAATTATATGATGTAATATCTGTGTAAAGAACAATGATGTTCGAAATAGATATTTGACCATTTAACGACAAATCATTGAAAAATATATACAATTACTGTTTATTAGTAAAGGATATCTTTTGAAAGAAAATTATTACTTCTTGACAATCAAGGATAACCGTATCACGACGTTTCATTTAACCTCACATTTTTTAGAGCTTCTAGATATGTACCACTATACGAACTCTTCTCATTGATCAAACTTAATACATCACTATTTGTTATCCAAACAAACTATTATTCTCACAGATGTTATCGAAATCGAACAATAATTCGTCTTGTTTGACAAAGATTTTATAACAACAGTTTACCTGGGCAGCCATAACTCGTTGTCTCTCAGCGATCAGTGTACATTTAGCACACACGCAGTCCCGCCAACGACAGTACCGTTTGTGACCCTTCAACGCGGAAACAACGCCGTGATTACGGCATCTCGCACACTTCGGTGTCCTTTGATATCTCTCGGCACTGGCACGAAGGAAGAACGCGGCTGGTAGCACGTGATGTTGTTGCTGCTGTTGCTGGTGTTGCATCAATTGACCAACGTCGACACCAAGACCGACACCCCGCGGTAACGACATTGTTTCAATATATAATGAACAACAATCGAATCAACGTGATCAATGAAAAACGTAAAAAACAAAAAAAAACAAAACCAGTGAATGACCACTGTACGAAAGGGCGATAAAATCAACAAGGATCACGGATCAGTAGGCATCGTCATTAAACTCACAATAGAATAGGCTCGATCACCGAGGACAATCGTTTTGGGCCGAGCATAAAGCCCAGTTCGCACTGACACGCGTCGCTCCCATTCTAACACCCGTCGCGTAAAATCGTTCACTACCGAGTATTTCTCATAACCGATTTATTAACTCACGTAACCGATATTTTTATCAGTACGTATATTTTATCGTTTCCAGGATATGCACACTGTATATGTATACCTCGTATATTTGGCCGCGTCAGTGGCCACACTGAATCATTGGTCGATAAAGGAGGCCCACAGCGTTAAGCGGTACACGGGCTCTTCTTACTTCAACCGAAGAAATCACATTTAACGCTGTTCGGTAGAAACTCTCGAACCGGCACCGTACAGCGAAACGAGGAACGAGAGGACGAGAAAGAGAGAGACGGATGTAATAGAGTGAAAGAAGGAATAAAGACGGAGGAAATGGTGTACCGGGTGGGCGAAGAGAGATAGCTCTAATAGCACGCGCACGCGCCTACACTTCCGAAAGTTCGCCGGCAGAGAAGAGCGGCGGCACCACCGCTCGTACGGGTGTCGGGGTACGAAATGCGGAATCGCCCCGACTCCTCTCGCAGCACTCTCTCTCACTCTCTGGGTATTGTCAACAATTGCAGCATCCCGGGAGAGTCGATTCAGGTAGCGTGGAGAGACAGAGAAGCGGTGGCGGTGATGGTGTCAGCAGCAAAGAGGGAGCTGAAGGCGGACGAATAAGGAGGTGGGGGGCGCGCTCGCGCGGAGGAGGGGAGTAGGGAATATCGAGGGGTGGGAGGGGACTTTTAGAATGTCGCGAGGGGACCAGGAAGCAGTCAAGAGGGCAGAGAAGAACGAAACGAGGGAAAGAGAGAAGAGATGGATAGAGATAGAAACGGAAAGTGTAGAGGAAAAACGTGGAAGAAGGTGGAAAAGTGAAGAGGAGAGGGGTACCGTCCGGGTGGGAATACAGTAATACGAAAAGAAACGAATGAGCACGAAAGAGACCGACGTTAAAGCGAAGTGGAACGTTTAGGAGAGAGATGAATAGGCAAAAGAAGAAAGAAAGAGCGAGAGGGGAAAGAGAGAAGGAATTTACCAGGGAGGGATAGGGCAGAAACTAACAGCCCCTCCACAGTTGCGCGAAATAAAACACTGTGCCACAGTGTTCCACCCCGGGGCTTCGGCCAAACGCAAAGCCGCGCTTAGGCACGGCCACGCCCGCGCATCTACCCGATTGGCCGAACATGCTGTTCCACCAAGATGTTAAGAGTTTATATCTGGCTCGGGGTGAAAGGGGGACATACCTAACCACGTACCCACCTACCTACTCACCCTCGATAAACTATGCGTACAGAAGCGCGTATCAGACGTGTGTATTTTCTATCGTGCTGGTGGAGGCAAAACGGACAAACACATTACTCTTTTATTTAAAACCCGTTCCAACGTAAAATACAATGCGAGCGATGCTCAGACGTTTCTCTCTATGCTCCGCCTTTTGTTTCGTCGGGACTGTTTTTAACCGTGCGCGCCTTCTTCGTCCCTTTCGTGGAAGGAATATATCCTTTCTCTTTCTTTTTTTTATTTTTCTTCTTTTTTTCCTTATTCCTCCACTTCTTTCTTTTTTTAAATCTTTATCTTTCTCTTTTTCCTTTTTTACCTCGATTCGCTCGGTCACGATTGCTCGCGGTTAGTCCATCTCTTTTCGCCTGTTTCTCTTTCCTTTTTTTGCTTTTCTTCTTCGTTTCTTTCTTTTTCAGATCCATCGAGTTCCACTCTCTGTAAACCACACGGGCACACAACGTCATAGCGACGAGCCTTTCTTGAATCATATTCTACAATGAGGTTTCAATGGGGGGAAGCCCTATTGTCGTTCACGAATGGCGACCGATTTTATAGTGATCTAATGTACAGATGTTATTTACCTCGCAATGAGAACCGAATAAAAGCATTCTATGTATTAAGCATTCTGCGATTTAGATCCTGTATATCTCTCTGCTTACCTAACCTCTACTCCTGCCTGTCTACAGGCGTTGCGTACAACAATGCACGTTCGGCTCGCGTAACGCTCACAATGGCACTATTACTCTTTTGACTTAGTCATGCGAACGAAAGTAACTATATCGGTGTAGTTTCGAAGAAACCGGTATTTGCATTTCAATAATGATTATTCGTACTTATGGCTGCTTGTGTCACATTACACGTAATAGGTACATACAATATTCAAATTCACATTACATATCATTAGAAGCTATTTAGAATTTTTTTGATATTTTCTTTTTCGTATCATTTTCTTCTAGTTCTTTTAAAAGTATGCAAATAGCACTACGTGTTACACGAAAACCGCGAAACATAGATAAATACCATAAACACATTCTTTATATTCTAACTATACCAATTGTAAGTAAGTATACTGTTCTCATAAGGTAAGTTTTTATAATGTATACAAGTGATCCTAACCTAAAAGTAAACAATGTAACTTTCATCGTAGCGCCTTTATACGCATACGGTCCAGAAATACATAGCAAGAAAAAGAGATGCAATGCAACCTAAAATTTTACTTATTTGTGGCAGCTCGTTACAAAGATATTGTGTTATGATAATTATAAATTATTTAGAAGAAGTAGTTTACGATACGTACCTATAAACTAGTAAGCGCGATAGATATGCATATCTAGTTATTTTATAAATTAATATTTAATATCTATATTTAAGGTCTATTTGATGTATTTTTTTCTTTTTTCAATAATTATATCAACGCGTAGTACAATGTGTTGCATGTAAAACAGTGACATAATGATAAATAGCGTAAAGACATAAACATACGTTTATTTTCAAGTATACGTCATCGTTGGATTGTTGGCAGAATAGAAAATTGATAAAACGAAAGTAATGCGTTTGACCGTGCGCTCTCCAGTGAATGGCACGTTTCAGCGCGGTTACGAACCGATTAATCCATGCTCGTGCATCATTAGTGAGAACGCAATGATGGTTTGAGCAACATTAAAAGCCCGCAACGCGAAACGGTATTCGTCGATGCCGTCGATCTACACCAACACGGACCATTTTTTACTCTGGCATATCAGCCACTCAAAGCGTACGTACGCGCCGATGGATAAATCAATAAACCAATAGCTATGGTAATGCACACCTGCTTTTAAAGTATCAGCCAACCCCTCCTCGTGCACTCCCGTTTACGCGATCCATGCAATTATAAGCCGAGTACACGATTTTCTGCATCCCCGAATTATTACAAATTGCAGCCTAATAAAAACATCCTAAGTATTGATTAATTTCCCTCGCGAATATTAAATGCAGGTACTCGATATTCAACCATATTTAAATGTAGATAATTAACAAATATTTAATAATGCATAGAGATTAAGTAACTCTGAAAGTATATTTATCGAGTTTCAAGAATTTTATTTGTTCAATCGAAATTTGTTATTTAAACATTTTAACAAACTTTATTGATACCTTGAATCTTTCGATAATAGGAAGAATCTAGTATTCTAAGTGGTTTATATCATTTCATTGTGATTTACTGTTTACCTCGGATATACATATTTTTTAAATCTAAGATTGCTTTCTGTACGAAGTATGAGGGAAGAAAACACGGAATCTCGCAAAAGCTTTTAAATTCTCTTTATATTTTAATGTTAAAATCGCCAACTTTTTCCCCTTACTCCCCGTATGAACAAATATATAGAATGGTTGGTAACTAGTAGTACAAGCGGAAAGGGGGTGATTCTACACGAAAAAAGAAGTCGAAAATATAAAATAAAAATTTTTCGTTTGAGGCTTTGTTTTCGAGAAAATCGACTTTGAATCTTCGCTCGGTACGCGTGCGGTACGATATAACGGATCTCACTGTAGATCGTTGTCTCGATGGAAAAATTAAAAAAAAAAATTTTTATTTTATATTTTCGACTTCTTTTTTCGCGTAGAATCACCCCCTTTCCGCTTGTACCACCAGTTACCAACCTTGAAACATATCTAAAATTATGGCAACAAAAAATGAAAAAAATATCAAAAGATACAGTATATAAAGTATACTCTCAGGCATCTAGACCAAGAATAACAGCTCCTCTAAGGATTCTCCCACGATTCTTACCCTAGGATATTAGAATGTTTCCAGATGTAACTGATTTATCGATGGTAGCAGGTATCACGAGTAAGAACGTATTTTGTACACTACCCACTGCTCCCTCCGGCTGTTTACACTGGGGAAAACAGCAGATTAAGATCAAAATCGCGTCTGTATCGAGTTACAGTGTTTGCCAACATCACACAGATCAACAAGACGAAAGAAACAGCTGATCAAATCGTTTCTGATCGGATAAGGGAGATTAGACCATAGGTCGCTATGTCAAACGAGTAAAGAAGAACAGGTACAAAACCAGGTTGATCTTAATCTCCGATACTTGCGTGGGTGAATTCTCTGCGATCTGTCGACGAGGAAGCCATCAACAAACAAACAAATCGTATTATTTCAATTGCAGCACTATATCTGCGTTAGGTAAAAGAAAGGATTCTATGTTTTTATCAATATTTTTTCACTTTGACAAATTTCAAGCAATTTAAATCGCTCAAATAATTACCGATATATGGTTTTTAGAGTCACAATCTACCTTGCGATACCTCGGATATATCTTTTCACATATGTGAACACATAGGATGAACACACACAGGAGGATTTAAAAATACGAGGAAGACAAGGTTTGAACATCTAAATGAAATCCTACCTACTGAAGAGTTAACAAACACGCGTTAGTAGACATTGGACCTGCATCATTTTGCTGGTGAGATGTGAGGACACAATTTCGATTTAAACCTTACACCAGGAAGTCTTAAATTGTAATAACGAAAGAATCTAAAATTCTGAATTCCTACTAAAAAAAAAAAACGTAGCCCTCGTGACACGAGAAATACATTAACGACCGATACGATAAAAAGTAGCCACGTTTAAACGACAAGAGCTTAACGTTAAAGACAAAGGCAAGAGAATATCTAGAGAGACGAAGAATCAATAAGAACTTATACCCTCAGCATTCATAGAACCATGGCTGGTGTTTGTATTAAAGATAGGAAAATAGTATATACATATAGAGAGAACGGTGTCAGATGGAGAGCGGCGTATGCAGAGGCATATATTTCGACAGATCCATAGGGCACGGGTGGCATTCACCGCGGCACCGTCGCCGGATGAAGCCTGCGGTCTCGCCGCGATCTACCGCGCCGGTGAAATACCGTATGACTTTTTGACGTGCTTTTAACAGATTGAATTGAAAATGGCTTCCACGGCGCCGATATATCCGCGAGGCCACATCCATACCCTGAAAACGACTGTACGAACGGACGGACGTGAGAGACGAGAGATATATAATCTTTTTCCTTCCCTCTCTCGCTCCCTCCACCACTCTTCCCCTTTTTCTCTCACTTTCACACCTCGCCGCAACTTTTTCTCCTCCCCCTCTTCTATCTCTCTCACTTTCTCCCATTTTCATCTTTCGCGGAAACGGTTTTCCTCGTTTCCCCACCCTTCGCCAGCCTCGAATCCTCCCCTAACGCCACCTCTATTTCTCTCCCTTGAATTTTTGCACATTCGCTGATGCGGCACATTGCAAGCTGCGCCGGCGGAAACGACGACGACGAGGACTGGACCCCGGTCACTCGAATCACGGCTGAACCGGAAGGGAGGAGGAGGAGGTGGAGGCGGAGGCGGAGGGTCGCGTAAAAATAATGTCCTGGCTCATTTTTTAAAACCCCGACCGCAGAGAGAGCGAGAAACATGGGGCCACAGGACTGCAAACGAATCCGAGGTCTGTCGCCCGTGCCAAAGGAAGGAAGAGGATGGTGAAAGGGAAAGAGAGGAAAAAAAATAAACGTGACGGACCGTGGATATAGGCATCGTCGATATTACGGGGCGCAATAGCACACGGGGCCGACCGACGCCGGATGAAACGGTCAAAGCTAAAAAGCTCTCTCCGCCGAAACGGGCTATATATTATCTGCAACCCTTCAAACACAGAACACACCGAGATCCATACATAACCCATATGCGTGCACGTTTCTCTACGTGCCGTTTCTCTGCCCCAGGAATCGCGCTCGTGCAACCGCGAGTACATCTAACGTCTGTTTCCAATAGACGTTGGTCATGGGAATAATGGTAATGTGGATACTTTACACCCTTTACGATCCTCCACTTGCACTTAATATTGGGTCTTTGATTTTAATCCTCAACTGGTATTGTTGCAGTAAAGTAGAAACTTACTTTTTAGGTATTTTATCTTGTTTAGCATGTTATATTTAGTACAATGAAAATGATTAATCATGAAATATGCAATATTGAATAAAAGTAAAATATATGTACATTTTAATATTA
This sequence comes from Bombus vancouverensis nearcticus, assembly GCF_051014615.1. Classification (NCBI taxonomy): domain Eukaryota; kingdom Metazoa; phylum Arthropoda; class Insecta; order Hymenoptera; family Apidae; genus Bombus; species Bombus vancouverensis. Next base: position 6,770,709 of record NC_134911.1, read on the forward strand.
GATATTTTAATGTACATTATTGTGGTCACTTATAAGCCAGATATCCATCAGTAATTTTGATTCAAACAGAAAGACAAGATTGTTTTATTTTCAACTTTCTTGCATTTCTCAGTAATAAAATGTCTAACTAATGAAGTTACCAAACTTTATGCAAACCGTATTATAATATTAGCGCAGGCGCTCCAAAAAATTGTGTCAGATCTTTGCAAACTGAAATATTGCTCCAACTTGTTATAGTTTCCAAGATATACATATCTACGTAGTACGCAATTTCTCCGGAAATCTCCTGTCGATCGATCTATTACAAACAAAAATTATATAATGTATAAGTTATATGCTTGAAGTTATTTTTCACACTTGTTATCGACTCAAACATTTTTCAGTTAATCACCGATAATAATACATCGTTTATACCTAATGTAATTGAAATGAAAACCAGTTGTTTTTAAGAAAGTCACGTGTACGATAAACGCATGTATCAACGCGCTATGTTTCTAGAGGGTAAAATGGGCGTGGTTAGCAACCCTTAGTGAGACAGTGTCGACCAATACGGCAGCATTACACGATATGGAAACAGTTGCAAACGCAAGCGCCGTTAGGGTTGCTGGTACGAGCTGGTGATAGGTTGATGTGCATGGGTGTTTAATGTATGGGCGCAGACTCGAACATTGGGAACAGTGTTGAAAAGGTTACGCCTGCTGCAGGCTCGCATTCAGATTGGTTACATATTAAATCCATTCAGAGAAAACTTTCACGATATCTATTTTGGTTGTTTGTCTTCTTTCTTTTCATTGTTTCCTTATTTTGAGAATCTGTATAAATTCATTTATTTATTTTGTATATTTATAAAAAATTGAATTAGAATAATGATTTTTAATTTCATTTAGTCAAGTTAAATCAATTCGACTCACTTGTAATGTTCTCTAAAAGAAAATTTCTGTAGTTGGAGAAATAAATGTAGTATATAAATATATGTAGTAGTAGTAGTCATATAATACATGTAGTAGTGTAATATACATGTAGTAGTATATGTATCGTATTTATTATCTACTTGCGTTCTTTAAAGAACATTCCTCTCGTTAGTTTAATTATACCTTTCCTTACTATTTAATTCGTCTTCTTAAGTAATAAAAAGGAACAGTGGGAAACGTGAATGGGAAAGAAAAATTTCATTTTTCTTTCTTTCGTCCCAGTTCCAATATTATCTACAAGTACAAAATTAAATTAAGTCATATTAATTTTTTTAGTATTTTCAGTGAGAAAAAAATCATCTAATGTTTTCTATTATAAGTTAAGATTGTTATAAACCTAATAGATTACATATATAGCTCCATATCATACATGTTTCAAAGGTTAATGTTACATTATTAATGTAAGAGAGTCGGAACAATAATATCATCTTCCATATCGCAAGTTTCTAGATGCGACAATTCCTCATATTGAAATATTAATCGCAATGGCTCTTTAGAATGATTTTTCAAAACCAACAGCATGGTATTTATAATTTCCGAGGGATTCTTGTAAAAAAATCTATATTCCTTATCCGCATTTGCATGATTGTTATATGCCTCCTCGATAAAGTCACCGTTAGATGTGAAGAATAATATTCTAGGCACATACTTCCCATCTGGTTGAAATTTTTCATCATCTAAAGCTGCATCATATCCCATTTCCGCTTTTATCATCACAAATCTGTAATTCGTTAAAAATATAATTAAATCAACTACAGGGCTGATTATTTTAAGAATATGTTTGCTAAAGTATTATAAACACTTATACTATACGATACTAATATATAATAATATATAATAAATATTGTGCAATAAGTATTGTTGTTAGTTTTCATATGCTAGATAAAAATAAAAAATTAGCTGTGTTAACTGACCAATGATAAATTTTCCTATTTATAATTTTTTACAATTGTTCATTTTTCCCTATTAAGTTTTCTATTTTAATTTTTTTTTATAAAACTTCGATAATAATAACTTTCATTGTTCCAAACTTAACTAAAAAAGTCGCGTTGCTTACGGGATGAATAAAATTCATATTAATTAATGGTCGACGAAAGATTGTGATTAGTTGTGTAAAAAATATTTGACGCCACTGTAGCGTCATCTAATGGTAGTAAAACTAATATTAACCAGTTCCAGACATGGTTGTAGCACAGGCTTCAGTAATGATGTATATTTATGTTCATACACGTATGTACATATTTCGATACATACCGATCGCTAAGATCCATCAATCGTACGGAGTTAGAGAATTTCTGTTTTAATTTTTGACAAGAAGGGCATTGCATTTTATGGATGAGTAGAAAAATCGGTTTGTTCACGACTTTAGCCTCTTGAAAGCCGTACGTAACAGACCTCCATTTAAATAATCGTTCGAAACTCTTGTCACAATTCGAATCTCCAATATTAAGAAGGTTATTTCCGACTATTTGATTTGCCAAAGCGATTAGATTTATAGTACTGAAGAATTTGATCCATTTGTTCATAACTTTAACTGAAATTTTTCATGATATCGTCAAATAATGTGAATATAACCAAGTTTGAATATCTTTAATGATAAGGTTTCGATATGCATATAATGACTTGTGTGACTTATTTTAGACTGGTTAACTGTATATGTAGAATCCTCATTTAATGTTATAAATCTAGTATAGAATAAAATTACGATAGTTGCGGTTACAATCATAAATATCAAATTTTAGTAAAACAGTAGAAAATAATGAGAAATGTAAGAAATTACTATTATTAAATAATATAATATTTCTATTGTAAATAAAAGGTATATTTAAGTGGTAATATAATATTATTAACAGATTATTAATAATAACAAATACAAAATTATATGTATAATAAAATTTAATTTGTTGTTTTCATTTGCTTCATATGTATTTTATTGTTTCGGAAATCGCACATTCAATAAAGTTTGATTCACGAATAATAAAAATCTAACAACAACTGATTAAATTTGAATGCAATATTGACTTTGAGAAATTTGTTGAAAACCGAAACAATAATTTTATCATACCACGATACAATACTGTTTTATCAGCATTGCATAAAAACAGATCTTCGAAGTAAAGTGTTTACAAATCGTGTTATAGTCGCGCCACAATAGCATACTTGAAATTTAGCGCCATATAAGCACAGAGTTACATATTTCAACTCGTTTTATCAATATGTTATAGTTTACATACTTTTTCCAAAAATATGACTCGTCGACTTACCGTTTCTTGCGTTTAATATTCTTTATCCAACATTTCTTCTAAACAAATGTTCACTAGTTATTGTGACAACAATGTGACAATGGTGAAAAACAAATTTACATTGAGAAATAGGTTAAGATTATGTTGGAATTTCTCTAGTATCAAATTTTTCTCGGAGAACGCAAGCAAATAACGGATCGACGGAAAAATGAGCAAGCTATGGAATTATTTGATATTTCAAGGATGGATGTCATATTTGATGGCAGCTGGTTTATTGGTTTTCACGAGCGGCTTTTTGCTCAATCGCGTTGCAAGACCGGAACGAGCTGAGTGTAAAGATTGCACGGATTCTGATTGTAACGTCAAGCAACTTCTTCAGAATCCCGATGCCGCTGCAACCATATGTCTCAAAAGAAAGTCACGTGTTGTATTATTAGTCGTAGATGCTTTAAAATATGATTTTGCATATTGGTATAATGATAATAATTCTACCTCATCTTATTATCGCAATAAGTTACCTATAATTCACGAATTGTTGCAAAATCAACCTATGAATTCACGCTTGTATAAGTTCATAGCAGATCCTCCGACAACAACTATGCAACGATTAAAAGGTCTTACCACAGGATCGTTGCCAACCTTCATTGACATTGGGTCTAATTTTGCCTCTGAAAGCATCAACGAAGATAATATTGTAGATCAAAGCACTGCCGAAGGTATAGTTTTCATGGGTGATGATACCTGGACTAATTTATTTCCTGGCAAATTTAAACGTCAATTTCCATCACCATCTTTTAATGTTTGGGATCTGGACAGTGTTGATAAAGATGTTAGATACCGTATATTTTTCGAGATAAAGAAGAAAGATTGGTCTCTCCTGATAGCACACGTTCTTGGAATTGATCATTGCGGACATAAACATGGTGCTAATCATCCTGAGATGGCTAGAAAGTTAAATGATACAAATAGTCTTATAAGAGATATCATCGAGTCCTTAGAAGAGGATACAGTACTTTTTGTTGTTGGTGATCATGGAATGACAGAAAGTGGTGATCATGGTGGTGATAGCAGGAATGAAATTGAGGCTGCCATGTTTGTTTATTCTATGGTTCCTTTGATAAAATATGATTCATCTAACAATACTGTGAACCAAATCGATCTTGTTCCAACATTGGCATCTATTCTTGGTACTCCTATACCATTTTCAAACTTGGGATCTATCATACTTGATTCAATTCCAAGTTCATCAAGAAATGGGGAATTAAAAGATGAGTTATGGTATTTGTTGCATTCAGTGTGGAGAAATATTGCACAGACAAAAAGATATATAAGTGTATATTCTGAAGATACTTACTTATTTTCTAAAGAACAGCTTCAAAATTTGGAAAATATGTATAACTACCTATTTAACCAAATTAAGAGTATTAATACTATTGAAGAATTTGACTCTTTTATTGTGAATAGTCGGAACTACTTTAAATTGCTCAAAGATACATGTTCTGAAGTTTGGGTTCAATTTGATTCTAGTCTAATGTCAAAAGGCCTGCTTTTGATGTTTTGTGCTTTGTTTTTCTTTTATTTATTTATCACAGGCATTCCAGAAGATCGTATGTATAAGATATTTGAGTCTTCATTTCTACAATGTTCTATTTTAGCAAATTTAATTACTGCATTGATAATGTGCCTTTTGTTTTTCTTTAATATTTTAGAAGAATTCAAAAACACAACATTGTTTGCCACTGGTACAGTATCTATAATATTATTAGTAATATTAATTACTAAGAATTGGGATGTTATTTCATTGAATTGGTATGATTATAGAAAAATAAAAAAATTGATCTATATTACAAGATTAGTATTTTTTTTAACAATATGCAGTCTCTTTTCTAACAGCTATATTGTTGAAGAAAATAATGTATTATCTTTTTTAATTGTTACTCTTCTTTGGCTTATCATGTTTAATCTAACGAAAAAAGATGCTAGTGAAAATCCAGAAAGAAAAACAAAACCATTTTTAAAACAACAAACAAAATCAAACTTGAAGATAATTATAATAGCCAGTAGCTTAATAGCATGTATTTCCATAAGATTATCTTATTACTTCTGGCGTTGTAGAGAGGAGCAACAACAAAGTGTATGTTCTATGTTTATATTTGGTAAAACAAGTTCTATAACATCGGACAATTTAGAACGTATTTTACTTGCCATCACATTAATTATACTTGCATTACACATTACGATAATAAGACTATGGTTGCAAAATTGTGGAAACCTTTCTGGTTTCTCTCCTAGTGTTTTAGTAGGACAATACTGTCCTGTTGTGATAGGTGTTTGTATGGGTTGTTATTGGGTCCTTCAAAGGTTACCAAAATTTGTAAAAGTAAAATTTGCACTGTCTTGGCAAGTAAGTACATTGCCTAACATAGTATATGCATTGAGTCTGTTTGCAATCTTTATATTATACTATCGTCCGCTCAGTATATTTTTACTACCAAAGAAAAAGGAATTAATTAACATATACCAAGATGAAAATGTAGTACCTCGATTATTTGAGAAAATAAAGGAGTCAATTTATCGAAAAAATATAGACGTAGATCAAACGCCAGTTGTTTATGGCTTGGGTACTGCGTATAGTGCCACATTTGTCTCATTAAGTGTATTTCTTATGTTGTTATATTCTTTATTGTTAGGGGATATATTATCACCTAGTACTTTCTTAATGTTTATATGTTGTACCTCTGTTTTGGGCTTATCAGCGATAGAAAGATACAAGAATGCTAATAGTATATGTAAGTACTTTAATCTATAGATAATATGTAAATGATTTAGATTACAAAACTGCATTCTTATTGTTATAATTTTATAAACAGCTGAACTGGTAGAAGTACCTACTCCCATACTATTGTGTTGGTTCTTAATAGCAGAATATTTCTTTTATGGAACTGGGCATCAACCAACTTTCCCTACAATTCATTGGGATGCTGCTTTTGTAGGAACAGGTGGACATTTCTATGGAAATTTATTACCAGCAATCTTAATAGGTATCTATATATAATCTTGTTTGTATTAACTTTAAATCTCTTTCTACAAGTAATAATTTGTAGGAATAAACACATTCGGATCACACATTATACTAGGTGCAACATTACCACTATTAGTTATTGTACCATTTACTTTTTATCTTGTATTTCCAAAGTTAGCTAAAATAAAATTTTCGGAAGACAACATGAAAAGAGGAGAACTGCATCTGTTTGAACAAGATTCTGTGTTTCATGCTGCAATTTTCTCAGTTGCAGGAAAATATATATTACTTCATGGAATCAGAGTAAGCAACATTTTTAATATTTTAGATCTGCTAATGTTTTAACAATATAAACTAAGTATAAACTAAATAAATAATCACTGTTAAAGAAATAATTTGAAGTTTAAAAACTATTTTTATTGATGAGTTTTTATAACTTCATATAGACATTTGGTAGCATGCTTGCTACGACGATTCACTGTCGACATTTAATGGTTTGGAAGATCTTCGCGCCGAAGTTAATATTCGAAGGCTTGGGATTATTGGTAACATTAAGCAGTGTACTGGCGTCCTTTTATATGGTGTTCAGAATCGATCAGCAAATGGAACATCTTATATCCAGAGTGACAAAAGGCAGATGATAAAATTTTTCTTGATATAAGATGTAATCAACACAGTAAAATATCAAAGTTTGAAATGTAATATTAAGTGAAAAATGCGTGCAATGACTTGTTACTGCTATCATTAAAATTGGAAGTCTCTACCAAAAAGAAGTAAATTAGATATCCAACGTCGACACTTACCAGTACTGCCATTTTCATAATTTTATATGACTTTATATAAGAAATAGCGAAAGCGTAGTTATACAAGGTGGTTGGTAACTGGTGGTACAAGCGGAAAGGGGGTGATTCTACGCGAAAAAAGAAGTAGAAAATATAGAATAAAAATTTTTTTCTTTTAATATTTTTTTTTTAATTTTCCCATCAAGACAACGATCTACAGTGAGATCCGTTATAACGAGACGTGATAAAGTGCACGCGTACCAAGCGAAAATTCAAAGTCAATTTTCTCGAAAACAAAGCCTGAAACGAAAAATTTTTGTTCTATATTTTCGACTTCTTTTTTCGCGTAGGATCACCCCCTTTCCGCTTGTACCACTAGTTACCAACCACCCTGTATATGAACTATTAGTCCAAATAGGAAAATTGAACTGAAACATTTAGGACATGAGAATGATATGTCTTTTCTTTTGTTTTTCCAAAGACCAAGGCATGTTATTAATTCTGGTGCTTCCTAACACACTAACGCTACCCTGCGTGCAATGCATTGCTGATTACAGAGAAACAAAGCAACGCACTTGATGCAGGATTGCGTCCATGTGCGCAGATGATTGCTTGATCAATGTACGTATTTTTTTCACCATTTTAAGTTCATCACTGTTAACCGTATATTTTTCATTTCATTTACCGCATACGAAATTGTATATATAGCGTATATTATAAACATAATAGTAAATTTAATAAAACGTTATATATCTTTAAGGTAACTCTTCTTATATATTTTAAAATAGTAAAATTCTTTGAACTTGTGCCTTTCCCAGTACATGGTTTTATGTTCTCTATGTATTTTGCAAAATATACTTTATTGAAAGGTATCATCAAACGTACACGTTATATATAGTATGCGAAAAAAATGATCAGTTAAAAGATAGAGAGTTTGTAATTACAAGTGATAGAAATATTCCTGCTAGGTCGGTAATCTAATGATGATTGTGATGTCTGTATCCTCTATTGTCATTTCTCAGGTATTCCATCCAGTTGGCCCACTTATAATAGTCCTCGTAATCGCTGGGATCCTGTGACAGATGAACATGTTCACAATATTCACAGTATTCAAATTACACATACCTAGTTTTGGTAATTATTATTTTGAAAGACAGGCACCTGCATATTAGGCAATACAGGCATTTGTATCTGGAAACAAATGAAGTTATGATGTTGTATAAGATATCTTGTCAACCCATCATTTGTTTTACAATGATACAAATTGTTGTTAACTATCATATTTAGCTTTCATTATATACAATATAGAATACAAATATATAGATTCAAAAAGATATTTAATCTGAAACTGTTGTTTCGATTTAAATGCTTACATATAACTTGATTCTTCCACCTTGGTGTTCAGGTGTAGATCCTCCACCTGCCTGTACAGACTCTATAGAACCAGCTGGCAAACTCTGATATCCCTGATGCATTTGCATCTTAACTGAACGTACTTGTTGTTTTTGACTGCTTCCATCATTCAGAAAAGATTCAGCACCACTGACAATTTCGCGCTTTATACCTCCTGCATCTTCGGGATAAGAAACCCAAACTGAGCCAGGACCTTTTGGCAGTGATCGAGCCATCTGTAGCCCGAATTTACTATAACTCGGATTGTATGCAAGAGGCACTCCATAATCTAATGTATCTAATTTATGTTTAATAGCATCCAATAGACTCATGTTAATGGGCAAACCACTAGGGGAAGAAAGAATGTCATTAGTCATTGGATAATTGGCATTAAATGCTCCTCCGGGAGCAGCTGTAGATGCCATTCTTGCTTTTGTTATATTTTGGACTGCCAAAGTAATATTCTTCTGTAAATCAGTTAACATATCAAACACTTGACTCAAAACACCCATCTTTTGCTGAAAAGAAAACATTCCATCGATCGTTGGTTTCGCCCATGGACCAGGACTAAAAGGTTTAAATGGTTTCTTTGATGATAATGATGTTGCAGACTTTTCGTAAGAAATCAAATCGTTCATTGTTGTAACCATGTTGCTTTTTAAATCACCCAATTCAGATAATATGTTGCTAACAATCAAATCTTTAGCGGCATTGATCGATGAGAGGTCTTCAATGGATCTTGCTATTTTTACTTGTGCATGACTTCCATCAGATACAATAGATCTCACCAAATCGTTTTTAAGATTTGCACTATCGTCATCGCTAGTTAGTGCAGTTTTATTCAGTTTTAAAGTGTCAAACAATTTATCCAGGAACTCTGATACTTTATCATTGTACTCTGTTGGATTAGGGATTACAGATGATGGTAACCAAAAGTCAGGTGGTACAATGGTACTTTTCGTTGTTGGAACTTCGATCGGACCTGGTGCTGGAGTAGAAGTGACAATATTTTTAAACAAATTATCCAAAAAGGTAGTTTTCTTTGCTATAAACATAGATGGATCCACCACAGGTCCAAAAGGTCCAAACATTCCTGGTAAATATTGTTTTGGTGCTGTCGGACCTCCCATCTTTTTAAGCAGTACATTCACATCTTCTTCTGGTTCTTCAGAAATTGGAGCAAGAGTGGGATATGGAGGTGAAGGTCCCAAATCTTTTGTTTCTGGCTTACCAGTGCCCATAATTGAACGGAGTTTTGTTACAGTAGACTCATCTGTGCTTCTTTTTCTGCGGGAAATCTCATCCTTCATACTATAGTCAGGTATGGTATTTAAGCTTGAAAATGGAGGCATAGGCCCAAACTTAGAAGCCATAGGACCAAAAGGTTTCGAACCGAAAGGTCCGAAAATTCCACGTTTGTACTGGCCAGCTTCATCATCCACGTTACTTTTACTTAATAATGGTGTTTTGTCAACAGTATTGTACAAAGATGGACTTACTATATATGGCATAAATGGTTTGAAGCTCGTGGGATAAGCAGGTCCCAAGCCACCAAACAAGTTGCTCAGCATATCTGTCTTCTTCGAAATCATCATTTTAGGATCAACAAATTTTGGGAAGGAGGGAGATTTTGGTATATAAGGTACTGTTATGGTGTCCATTCCTGTTACTGGTAGTCCGAGAGCTCTTGCATAAGCTAGAAGAACATTTTTCATATAAGGAAGGATATATAAAATATATACATATATACTTTGTACATTTATGTGAAATATTAAAGCCTCTACCCCAAAATTTTAATTTTAACATTATTTTATTAAAATTACGTTTTCAAAAATTAAGTGTTTTATATTACCAGATTTTGAAGCATAGCTTGCCCATGGTGCTGCTCCTGAAGGGCCTTTAAAAGATGCTCTAGTTAATACTATCAAATAAGAGAAAAGTACCAGATCTTTTGGGAGAATCATCTTACACCAACTTATTGAACTCTGTGTTGTTACTGCTTTTATAGCAGCAGTCAAATAATAATAGTTGCAAAGCTCTTAAGCTTATTAGCATAGGACTAATATTCTCATTAAAATAATCCATGGCATACAGGAGGTGCACTTGTGTTTTATAATTAACCAATACAATTTCTTCATGCTACTTGGGAAAGTAATTTCCTTCATACTTGTGCCATTATGCTTCTGTAAATATTTTAATTACTCTGCTTAAACATTATCTTTTACAACAAATACATTTATATTTATTCATTTCATTGTTTTAGTTCATTGTTATAATCTATTTTTTATCTTTTTATTTTTATTATCTATAAATCAGAAATTCAGCATGTATCATTTTTCATTTACTGAATATAAGAACAGAACACCTTCCCACTTCGAATTGTAATCCGATTTCAATCGACTTGCAAACGAACTTGCGAGAAACGCGTTGTTCATTTGTCGACAATAATATATCAAAGCAGCTGTTTTCATTATTTGGTAATTACCAATTGATTGTATTAATATCGAAGAAAGCTGTCACTTTATAGAAAGACGTTTATGTCGAAATGGAGATAAAAAGCTCTTCTAATAGTAAGTAACAACGTTATTTGATGTATAATAATAGTATTTATAATAGTAGTAATAGATATATTTTATATGTAATCCTGTAATAAAAATGGCATAAAATAAACCGAAAACCCATTGAGATTTGTATAACAACTACCTAAAAAAGGTTCATTCTTTGTTTTAGCAATTACGGAAAATAGGAATGCCATGATAAATATTACTTCCACATTTGAAAATTTTCCATGGACTGCTTTACAGCAAAGTTCAAAAGGCACGAATATTATTAAAGCAATAAATCAATTGCTAAGTATGTACCATCCTAATGATGGTATAATTGCATATGAACGTGTATTAAAAGCTTTACTTATATTATCTGAAAATTTGGATAGCGACTTACAACAACAGATAATTTCTATGGTACCGTTACCAAAAGGTGTCTCAAATGATAAAATAAGAAATCTGATATTTAAAATTACTGAATTAATTAAAGCACCCAATAACAAGTCATTGTGTCAAAAGTATGACTTTTATTAAATTAATTTTTATTATTTTTTTTATAATGTTTAATTACAAGTTTATTTTTTAGAATTACTATGACACCTGAAGAATCTAATACAGAAATATTAAATGAAGACTCAGAAATTCATCTAAACCAAAATATTTTACTTGACACATCTCAAAATCTTGAATTGCATGAAAAATTTGCATCTTCAGTACCTGAAGTGTTCAAAGGTTTTCCTCCTAATGAAATTTCAACAATTCATAATCATGTGAATTATATGTATGATACATTGAACTACAATATTCCATATATAAAACCTCACGTTAATAGCAAACAAAGTTTTTCATTAAATACTAATGAAGAAGAAGAATCATTAAAACTTCAGTCAACATTGAAATGGTTCCATACTCCTCATCTTTTGTATAAAACTAATCTTTATCGAAATTCTGCATCTGGTTACCAACAAAGATTTTTTAAATCAATGGATGATAAGTACTTCCAGTTGTCCATTGATAGATTCAATAACTGGAATCAGTGCAATATAGCTAACATGCCTTATGCACTCCATCAGGTTTGTAACAATTAATTTGTTAAAAATATTGTTAATTTAGCTATCCTGGAATAGAGATTGTAAAAATAATATTACAGGATACTACATGTTTAAAAGAATTATATAAAAATGGCATAATTTCAAATAAACAGAATAAGAATGAGATCTTCAATTTGAAAATAACATATGATGATAGATTTGTAGAATCAGAAACAAATTGTGAGATTTTACATAATAGTGATGTAAATAAAAACTTCAAAAAGTATAGTAATTTGAACAAAAATAAAATTTTTGACATGGAAGTTCAAGAACATTTTAAACAAGAATTAAAGAATGAACAAGCAATTCAACAAGATATATATAAAATGGATGTTGTATATTGTGAAGAAGAAAGAAAAGATACAATAATAAACATACAGGTAAAGGAAATTTTTAGTCATAGCAATTATTTAAATAATTTATGGCAATTCTTGTAAAAGATGACACTACAAACATTAGAAGAAGAGAATTTAATGGTGCATAAGAAACTTAAAACAAGCTTGCAGAACTTTTTAAAACGTGTAGAACAGGAAACTTTAATCAGTAATAAAACTCTTTATATTCATCAATCATTAACATATTTCAATTCAATGTATACAAATATTAAAAGCATTTCTTCTTTTATAATGCAGAATTTCCAACATTGCCTAGGACCAAACCTTTGTATATGGTTCCTCCTACATCCAAACATCGCAAGTTTGTAGATCAAAGAAACCTGGAAAAGAATAATCAATTAGATATTTCGAGTAATAACACAAATAATTCTAAAAATATTAATACACTAGAGGATACAACAAAATTCATTGAAAAGAAATGCTTGGAAACATTTCATATTTGTCCAAAACCAACTCAGTTAAAAATGCTTCATAAGAGCTTAAATGCTGTAGTTAGTAAAACACAAACAATAGAATGTGAGAAAAAGGACTACATAGAAAATTTACTATACAAGTACCATATAGTTGTTGTGTAAATTTAATATCTTTCATGATCAGCAAACTTATTTAACAAAATTATTTATATACAGATCTGCAGTGAAGCAAACAAAATCAAAAAGCTTGAATACTTTACAACAAACTGCATCTATTACAGAGTTGGTTACATTTAAAAAACAGTACTATGATACTTTACTCAATATTCAGAAAGCCAAGAGTTTGTTATAATTGTTACAATCTTTTTAACATTTTTTATAAGCATATGAGATTATATGTATGTATATATTTATTATTTCTTAGTGGCAGTGGCAAATTCCTTGGGAATATCATCTGTAGAAAATTTCACAAAATATGATCCATATTATTCCAATCATTCCTATCAGGAGCAGCAATTATTACAACGTGGACCATTAATTGTTAATCCACAATTTGCAGTACATGCTATGACACAATCAAAATTATCAAATATACATAACACTCCATATGCTTGGATGAAATACAACAGTTGGAAACATCCAACCATGAAACAATTAAGACTTCCACAGCAGGTAAGATACAATTAAATATTGAATACTATATATTCAAATATATAAATATTCCTAATTATTTATTTAATTGCTTTATTCATTTTATCTTCTTCTAGTTCCCATTTCAAGTTTCAAGGAATAAAGAGTAAGTTTTCTAATCATATATATCTTCTACTGCAATCTTATTTTCCATTCCTTTTTGTATACTTTTTTGAATTAAATGCTATATTTTCTTATTTTTTCATTCTTGTGTTGGAAAGGAATTCTGTACTACATTATGTAAAGACAATGGATATTCAATGTTTTGCGCAAGATAAAAGTAAACGAATGAAGCAAAGTGTACAACGTAAAAAGTTAGAAGACATAGTTGGGAAATTGAAAGAGATAGAAAACAGCAATATGAATAATTAAAAAATTATTACTGACCTCTATAAGGTTCTTAGTTCTTGAAAATATGTTAATCTATAAACTCTTTGCATACATATCGAGACAAATAATTATAGAAAATAGTCAGAGCATAGCAGCATATATGCAGATATTCCATAAAGTTATATGTACTAAAGGAAAGTTCCTTAAAGAATACAAATAATATAATAAAATATTGATGGAGACTGTTGATTTAAGAAAATACATATCAAATAAAGTTTTTCATTCTTTCATTTATCTCGCACCAGTCTCAACAATTAATGGAACATTGATACGTTTACATGTGCACACGTATATATATATATATGTATATATATATATACATGCATATACATACACATATTCTATAATTTTTTTGGCACTGGCAAAAGATAATAATTGAGTATTAGATTATTAATCGCGAATATTTTTAATAATTTCGTTTGTATTTCGGACGATTGCGTAATAGTTTTCTTTGTTTAATTATTGTTGCATGTTTGTGATGTTGACGTCAATCGAGCCTTAATACTTACAACATAGTAACTAATAAATGTACACATATTCTTTAGTATTAACATAGAACAAAATTGCTGCTAATTACTAACATTTCGTAGTATATTTTATAATTAACATATAATATACGCACTTATGACTTTTGTATAGTCTACAGTATAGACTCTATACTACACAACAGTCATTCATTTCATTATTTCTAAATGTACAAAATAACTTTTAAAAGAATAAACGGTAATAATAACTTAGGTGTTATATCGTTCATTCGATCATTAATCGTTATTGTCCAGAACAATCGCAATGAAGTATGACAAATTACCAACAGGTCAATATATAATGTAACTCTTGGTAATTTACTCAATCACATATGTCAACTCACAATAATATTTTCTTGTTTCAGAAAACATTTTACCTTCACAATGAGTCTATAATAGAAACATTATTATATACCCATATTTATCATTAACAGTATTGACAGCATCATCCTAATAGAAATGGATTTTCATACAAATGATGCTTTCAATACTTAATATTAATATCTATTTATGAATCGAAATACATCCAAAGGATCTACAGCAATTGATTTTTTTGGTTGTAAGGACTCTTACATTTTATTTTTGGTAATATCCAATGAATCAAAGTTAGGCCAAAGATCTCTTGTGTCATGTAGTTCATGTATCTCTTTTGGATTGTCATTATTTAGTATTATAGTTGTTCAAAACAAAATAATGTGTATAAGCAAATCTTATTAAACTGTTCCATTCCAAATATTGTTTGAATGCAATATAACTCAATAAATCTATTCTAATTTCCTACATCACATTATAATCCTATAAATATTTAATTGAAAGTATCATTTTATAAGCGAATAAGATATATTAAATTGAAAATATATTTTAATCTTATTAAGGCTATATAGTATTTGGAAAAGAGACTAATATGAAACTTCAATAATAATTATTGTATATTTCAAGTTAAATAATAAACCATTCATGGAATTAAATCATATATGCAAAAAATAAAACAATAGCAGTTGTATAGCTCTAGACAATCTTTTGTGCGTACAGTGTGTGCTATTGTTCAACATAATTTAATTAAATTCGGTGGTAAAAATAACACGAATTTCAGATCAGATAATTGTCATGCTACTTTTTAATGCAAATACCTCTCTGGATTTTAAATTGATTTCATAATAAAATAAAAAAATATTTATAAATACCTAAAAGAAATATTGTATAAATATATCATAATACAAGAAATAAAAACTTGCGATACCAAGATTAGAAGGAAGAATAAGTAGTAGAAGAAAGTTTTAGACAATTTATACGAATTTTAATAACTGGTTCCATAATTAATCAAAGAATCATTTTTCAATCAATGTCATTTATAAAATGTAAAGAAAGGGTATGTTTATCAGAAAACTAACAATCTTGTTACAATGGTGAAATAGATTTGCACTTTGTTTAAACAGTAATATTTAGTTACTTCTTTACTTTCTAGAATAAATTGCGATGGATTGAAGTTCAAACCTAATGTTAATCTTTGTTATTTGTGCCATAATCTGAAGCGTTTTCGATTAAAGTTCATACAGAAATACATTAAACACTGTTGTAGATTCACATACTAAATATAAGTCTAACGATTTATTTATTGAGGTATTGCAAATCGTAGCGAGGTAAAGCCTCTGATACTAAGTTATTGAAAAGTAACAAAGTTATTCGACATACATGACACTCAAAGAGCGTTATATTTCTTCTGGCAGTGTCCGTACATTTTTTTTTAATTATTTTACTTAAACTTTTAAGCTAAATATCTTGCACCATGTAACATTTCCACCCAACATTTTTATCATGAAATCTATCCATATTTTTTTTAAACACTTTATCAGTACACCAGTAATGTACCATGTATAAGAAAAATTACATTTATTTCTTCGTTGTGTTCAAGAAAACCAAATTACAACATCATCAATATTTTGACACAACGAAGCTACCATAATATATACTATTCTCTTTTTTTCTTTATGATCCTATATGAACACGCATTTTTTCCTTATGCTAATCAATTAATTAGATAACTGACGCGTTATACACGCCAACATATAATTAGATGCCTGATCCAGATGTATATATTCTAATATTGTATCAAAAGACAAAGTAGCTGTCACTTATGATTCTAGTCGAAATTAATTACTTCTTTGTGTTTATAAGATTATAATAATCTTATAATCAAGTGAAACAAAACAGAGGTCCCAATATAATCGATTCTATGTACCACTTGTTGTATGGTAAAAAGAGATTTCAAGGACCAAACGGTCAAGAAACACAATCTTCTGATAATTTTCAAGATGAATTGTACCTCTAATACGATATGTATGTACTAAAAATTACTTTGCTCTTTAATTTGATGAATCAGTAGAGACAAGGTTGTACAAGAGTACTGGACTAGAAATGGTTTGAGATTTTCATTAAAGTAAATAAGTAATGCAATACCATTACTGATCGTTATATTCCCTTCTTGCAAATAGTGCGTATACCTTTTACAAAAATAGAGATGGACTTTTTCTAAGCTACCAAACTACATAATTGTATAAAACTCAACCGTTTACGTATAAAATACTAATAAAAAACTAGATTTCGTTATGGTATAATTACAGAAAATAACTTGTGTTTATCAATTCTCGTCTAAATTTGTGAAACACATTTCTACGTCCATCTCCGTGCAACAAGAATATCATTTTGAACAATAATCGAAGTAGTATAATTTAAATACTTGTTCCATGCATACTAATTCTCTGTATAATTCACTTATAACAAGAAATGCTAAACTGATATTAGTTTTTCAATCTTAATATAAATACTTGTTGCCTGTTTAAAAAACAATTTTCATAAATTTACAGTTGTAATAAAACAGAAAATTAATACATTTGCCTGATTATTAACTATTGAGTATGCATGGAAACAGAATATATTGACATTAAAGTATAACAAAATAATAAATAAATATTTTAATCTTTAATTATTAATATAAGTTATACTTACAAATAATCCCGTTAATACTTAGGTTTATTATTTGATATATAATTGGAATGAAATGACATTATCTGTATGTCAAAGATGGGCAGTCTGGTTGTATAATGCAGAATGTCAAAAATCGACAACTAAAAAGAAATTATTTTCTTGGCAGCATAATATACAAGGCAACAATAATTTTATATAGGATTCTTAAATGTTTGGACATAAGACATTATTCCATGGTCTTGATTGCAATATAGAGCTTTTCTGGAATTTATCTACACCTGCATAAGTAACTGATTAACAACTTAATTCCAAACTTAATCTCATTTTATGCACAGAGAAGAAAAATATAGACTTAAAAGATGATAACAAAGACGTTATGGTCACTGTGCACTACTTTAACATTAAAGTGACTTTTACATATGTAAGTTTAAACACATTCAATTTGGACAAATTCGTTTAGAAACAATATAAATATTTCATTGGTAAGACAATAAAATATTTTCGTTCTTTTTTATCCTTTCCTTAATACAAACAGTGAAAGAAGGTTCAATATGATATTACGAAACTATCGTTTCAAGGGAAACTTCTGTATTACATAGCTGTTCCCAAAAGTCATTCACTGCAATGAGTCCAACATTTTCTAACACATGTATACGCGTTTTTATATTCAATCAGGCAAAGCTGTAAGGATCAATAGTTTTGCTAGAACAAGGTTGGACGTCATCAGGTGGTGGATGCCATTGTCCAGTCCACATGGCAGTACGATCCATAGCTATTTCTGCTGCTTTCTCCATACTGTTGCTAGATGTACATTCCATTTCCCAGTGGAAACCATTTTGAGTCACTTGCATTGAACTAGATTCATCTATGCCACAATAGTCCTGTGCTTTATTGTTCACTGGCATTTGTAAAGTTTTATTTCTAATTTGTATAGAACCACTGCCTCTATGTTCAGCACCAGGCCAAGGTCGGGATTGTTCTACCGACTGTAGAGGTAATTTCCGCGGCACCCGTCTAGATTTATTATCCTCCAGAATATGACCACTATTGGTTTTGGTACTTATTAGATTTCCATCGCCTGAACTACTATCACCATCTCTTCTTCGCCTTCTCCTTCTCCTTTCAATATCGACATCACTTCTTTGAATATCTTCGTTAGTTTCTTGGGTATGTAAGAAGTGTTCCCTTGCAGAAGCCCAGTGATCTTTTCTATTGGCATCTTGCTTGTATTTTGTATGATTATCATTGCTGTGATGGCCATTATTTGTGTTTGTATCACTGTCTATATTTTGTTTCCTTGACTGTTGATTTTTGACAGCCCATGAAGCAGGCCTCTTAGGGCTCCGCTCTTTGAGAGTAACCTAAAAAGATAAAAATTAGAATTATTGAGAATAGTTTAAATATAGTTATAAAATAATGATAAGAAATAAAATTACTTACTCCCGAAGAGGAAGAATTGTCAACAGGCTTATAAAGTTGTGTTGGTGTATGATTGCGACTATCTGAACTCCTACAACTTGATCCACTGCGACCATGTATCCATGAAAGTAAGAAGGCTAAAATAGCACATGACAATCCAAGCGCTGCCGCTGCAGACAACTGAGACCGAGTGCGTTTTGGCACCCAGCCACCACTGTGATATTCCCATATAGAGCATGCTAATAATGCACTACTCAAGGCATAAGATAAGCCTATACCAGTGAATATCCAAGCATTCTATAAGAGGTGGATTCTATCAGATATATCAGTGTCAAAATATTAAATCATTAATAAATACACATATAAAAATTTATATTTTTAATCATGATGGTAACATTAACTAAAAATAGAATATTGATAAATCATTGACTACTTACCAATTTTGCCCAATTGAAAGGAAAAACATATATAACATGCGAAATATCAAGGAAGAGGAGCAATGCAGTGACCAAAAAACAGAAAACTGCTACAAAGATCATGAAACGCAGCCGCCCGATTAAAGGCAACATAAATAAGCTGACCTTGGCAGTGCCGGAGCTGCATAATGTTGCCAAACACGCTGCAGATGATATCTATGTAAACAATTTAAGGTAACTTATTGTTTTAGGAATAAATAAATGAAATAATAATCTAAATGCTATAGTACTTACAAGTAGTAAAAGTCTAATAACACCAATAGCAGTTTTAAGATGTCCCTGTATGTCACAATAAAGTACCAAATGACTTGCTCTTGGCCAAGCCAAAGCATTTGAGGAAGAGCCATGGTGATCACCATAGCCATAGTGACCATGATAATTAGCATGTGAGTCCCATGAATGGACTGTTGAATGGACCCCTGGTGAATCCAGCTCCAAAGGTTGGGAGCTAATTTGCCCCCCTGTTCTACTGCCTGCTATTAATATAATATCAAATAATGTATATGTTGATACTCTATTTTTTCTAAATATTTGCAGTTTACAAATTATTTTCTTACCAATATCAAAGTCCTGAATGTCCTCAGGTCTAGAATATGCAGAGGCTGGTAGTTCCAGGTCACGAATCTCTTCTAAGAGAAGTACTTCTATCTCGTCGGCTGCATACAAGTCCGAAACCGAGTGAAGATGATGCCGAGTCTCGCTCATTACTTAGGCACACTCGAGTGTTTACTCCTTCCTGCCTGCCGACGATCTTTCCTATTTGATCCACTATTAACCACCATTCATTACTCATTGAATTAAGCAACTGCTTTATACGTTTGCCAGCCATTGTCTACGCATACTGTGTGCCATCTCTTTTCTGCACGCAATACCATCCCTTGGCCTTCAGGCCACACCTACAGAAATTAATTAACATTGCACAACAACAACAACAAGATACCAAGTATTAACAGAAAATATTCATTATTTAACAATCCAATGTGGATAGGGAGACAAAACTTTGAAATAAAAGAAATAAACACAATTGTAAATAAAAATAATTTATTCTATATATAAAAACATAATAAAAGAACAATAAATAAAAATGTATAAAGTAAGAACTAATATAATCAATACAATTTTAATACATCATTCCAATTCAATAATAGATAACAAAAGATCTATTTTAATATAGCACTAATTTTATATTAAAACTTAAAAATATAAAAAATATAGACTAGATTATTATAAAATATTATAAATTATAAATCCAATTCAATGGTATAACAAAAGATCTATTTCAGTGCTATCAAATTAATACTTAAAAATATAAAAAATATAAATTACCAATTATAATTATATATTTAAATAATAACTTATACGATAACAATACAATATATACAGTGGTTACAAAAACTACTTGCACACCATTATATTTACTATAACATTACATACTAATTAATTAAATCCAAATATGACTACAAAAATTTCATACAATGAAAATGAAATGTAAAACCTAATTCATTGAAAAATACAATTACGTACATGAAAAAACTCTTGGTAGCGACTGTATTTTTAAACATTCGAGTCTGTTTCATAATAGGTTGGAACTTCCTATTCTTTTATTATTAATATACATCATATTTCACATATTTCAATATACTTAATATTATTTACATTATTATCTTAAAACATAAATGCACACATAAATGAAAAATCAAAATTAACATATTATCTATATTATAAATAAAATACGCTTTAACTGATTGTGTGTAAATTATTATTTTTTCGATTCGTAAAGTTACAGTATAAAAACGCGGTGGACATAGAAGAAAAATTGTTTAACTTGTCTTTTATGATATTCATCGTATTTAACGTCAAATGTTTGAAATATATATAAAAATACCTGGATTTCATGGTTAGTTGTTTTTATAAAAAAGTATCTATTAATTTCAAATCCACATGTGGTTGCATGTGACATCTCATCAGAATGTACCAAGTATGATGATCATCGACATTGTAAGTTCGACGATAAAAATGTGAAAACGTACCTCGATTTTGTTCGCGATGAACCGACACGGAGATCACATTTTTCCGAAATTTTTCATAATAAATTCGGTGACTGTCTGAAGAATAGCCGCCATTGCCTTTTTGCTGTTTTTACTCATAATCTATGCTCGTCACGACGACCTAGAAATAGCAGATGGAACAACTTGACCCTTTTTAACATTCTCTGCCTAATAAAAGAAAAAAAGAAAAATAGGACAAATACATAAATTATTTGCACACGAATAAATACAAACTTTTTTCTATTATAATTATTCATTTAAATTATGAATTTAAGAAATAATATGTAAATTGTTATATTTTGCATAACTATATTACTTGTATAACATATTAATTAACTTATTAGTTACGTGTTATTTACGTATCTTATTAGTTACATCTTACTAACTAATAAAAAGAAAAATAGGCCAAATATAAAAATTATTCGTCCACAACGATACAAAACTTTTTTCTATTACATTTATTCAAATTATAGAATTAAGAAATGATATACAAGTTATGATTGTAAAATTCGAAAATTTAATTTACTTCACGCGTTTTTGTAGAATATATCAAATTTATAAAAAATATAATAATTAAAAAATTGCATTTTCTAAAAATATGTTAGTATAATAAGATAAATCAGTTATGAAAATGGTAATATATTAAAAAAATAATTCCAGCTTTGTTTTAGTACAATATACATATATGATCAATATAAAATTATTTATTGTAATTCTTTAAATTATATTTAAAGTAATTATAATTTAATATCATAATTTGTCTGAATGAGAGGAATGTATTCATTCGATAAAATACTCGTAATTATGTAAAAAATATTGTAAATCAAATCCTTTCTTGGCTGTAAAAGCGCAATAAAGAAATAATATAGTGATTTTTCTAAGAAATTAATAAAATTTCTAAAATTTGATATTTTATTAATAATATTTGTGATCGCATATATTTTGAATAAATTATTTTTGAAAAATCTGTCTCAGATTAGTTCTATAGCAAATAACTGTTTCTTTATTTAATGAAACTAATAATCTTTTCTTTTATTACAAGTTCGTAAAATAATAATGAAATTGTTTTTTGTTAATGTGTTTTTAAGAAATTTTGTTTTCATTGGTAATACGCCTTGTTATGTCGCATCCATTAAAATCTCACTTTAAGCAGTTCTTAGGTGGACAATTAACTATAGTAAACTGTATACTCAGTCTGTCAAATTGACAGGAAAGAGTGTTTGCTTTTTTATCAGTATTAAAGTACAAACGCCTATTTTAATTAATTGAAAAAAAAGAGCACTTTTTAATCATACGTGTTAAAAAAGTATGATATTTATAAAGTAATTTGTTATTTTAAATCATACCTAGAAATCATTTGTGTCCTTTTAGTTGTAAAAGCGTTAATCATATTTCGTATTTTTAACCATCGTCTTCCATTATGAACACATAGTAAGTGTTTTGATATTAATTTCTATAGAATTATTGTCGTTTAACCAATTTTACATTAAACAAAGTATCATTTATCATATACGTAATATAGAATATCATTCACGTAACTGATAAGATAGCTAGCCACGCATTTAAAATAATATTATGCTGTTTATTTTATATTTATTTATTATCCATTGTAACGTTTTCTACAATAATATTTATCTGGTATAATTTTTAGTAACAGAAACGGACCAGGTATATCAGGAAATACTTTTGATCGTTGGGTACAGATGACCAATATGCACGACGATTCTACTATCACAAAAATGCAACATCAGTTTTGGGTTACGAAACAAACTTTATCACGAAAGTTAGGTAAAAAGGAAGATGAATGTATAGTAGCGTCCGATGCAGAATTGGATGCTAAATTAGAACTGTTTCGTAGCATTCAGGAATCTTGTTCTTATTTACAAAGAATTATTGACAAATATCAGGAGCGATTGTGCAGTAAGTTATTACTATTTAAGTCTCTATAAAATAGGATTAGCTAAGGTAAAAAAAATTTTTAAATAATAAAAATGACTGTACAATGACATTAAATGTTATATAGATCTTGCACAAGAAGAAAATGCAATGGGACGGTTCCTTAAAGATGCTGGTAAACAAGATAAAACTAGAGCTGGCAAGATGATGACAGCAGTTGGAAAATCTTTATCATATTCTGGTCAACAAAGACTTGCATTAAGAGCACCATTAGGACGTTTGTATCAGGAAGTAGAAACATTTAGACAAAGAGCTATTGAAGACACACTGCAAAAGGTCCAAGCAATGGAAAAAGCTCGTACAGAGTACAGAGCTGCTCTGTCATGGATGAAAAATATTTCTCAGGAATTAGATCCTGATACATCAAAACAATTAGAAAGATTTCGTAAAGTTCAAACATGTGTAAGACAGTATGTATTGTTAATGTATTGTTAACATCTAAATTCTATAGACATTTAGATAGCTTTGAATTTATATTTTCTTTATTCATACAGAGGTAAAATAGCCTTTGATAATCTGGCTTTAGATTGCCTTCAAAAGGTAGATCTATTAGCAGCAGCAAGATGTAATATGTTTAGCCATGCTTTAGTTTTATATCAGAGTACACTTCTAAATTTTACTGAAAAATCTGCACAAGCATATTCTACAATAGCAAGCAGTTTTAAAGGCTATCAACGATATGATTTTATGGTAGTAAGAGAACTAGCTGAACCCTCAAGTAAATTAGCTCAAGAAACTGGAGGTGACGATGATCTCGATGAAAAAGAGAAGTAAGTTATAAATTTTAAAGTGTTAATAACAGAATTTTTAGATAAAATATATTTTTTTTATCATAGGTTATCAATTTTTGACATGGATTATCATGACAGTGTTGAAGAAGCTGAAGAAGTACAACCAGCCAAACAAAATACAGTTGAAATTGATAAACAAGATGAAAAATTATTGGATATTGATTATGAGACAAAAGATATTAAAGGGTTGGAAGAATTAGACATGAATTCCAGTTCCTCGAATAATGAAATTACTTCACAGTCTACGTCTAATATAGAACATAAGGAGAATCTCGATCAACTTTTTGAAAATTTAATTCTAGATAACGCCACTCATAGTAATATGCAAGAAGGAAATCAATCTGAACTTGATAGAAAGTTTGGTGAACAAAGTTTAACGATGGATATATTTAACAAATCTGATACAAATCTTAATCTGGCTGATTTCTCTTCCTTAGAAGAACAAAATTCAAGAGAGCAATCTTTACAGTTCCTCACATCCGAGAATATGGTACTTTTGAATGATATTCTCACTGATAAACAGAATGCTGATAACGAATGGGATGCGATATCGCATGATACATTTTTGCCACCGAATATATTGAAACAAAGTTTGGGCGATGCAGCGCTTGGCATTGGGCAAAAGAGCATGCCGACTATCAACATGGGTGACAAGGTAAGTAAAAACTAAATTTGTTTTTACTAAAATCAAATTAAAAATATCTGAAACACTATTATTAAATTTTTCCTATATTTTTCTTAGAAAAAAAATAAGACTGGCAAAAAAGGTAATTCCTGGTTGGATTTATTTGCTGAACTGGACCCTTTGGCTAACAATCCCATGGAAAATCTTTCTGATAACAGTAATGCATCTGCTTAATTTTTTAAAGTATTTAAAACTATATTATCATGACATATGATTAGTTGCAGTTTATAGCAACAGCCAGAAGAGATATTTTTATTTTCTCCAAATAGGATAATGCTACGAGTATTATCTATTTCTTACATTTGCACTGATATTTCATACTTATTAGTTGAATTTTAACATTCCAGATTCTTTAGATTTAATGAAAATAGCAAGATGATCGTAAGAATCAAAAATTCTTAAATTTTCGTAAATAACTTTTCAAGCTCCATACCAAAGATTTAAAATCGATGATAGTTTATAAGAGATACTAGTCATATACTTCTTTTAAGTACACTAAAAATATTTTTTTCATGATAATAAATAATTATCAACTTTTCTAATCATGTTTATAGCAAAATATGTTTAATATGAAGTATATCATACGGATACCTGTATATAATTTGTTGACATTCCACAATGTAAAACTTTGCAATCAATTACTTTTAACATTATCATTGTATCAAACAATTCATATTTTAAAAATGTATGATACAATTATTACATCATTTCTTTTTTTAATATACTGAAATATTGCATATTGTTTTCTTTTTTTAAATAAAATAAATACAACATAAACAGATTACATCGTCAGGGATATTGTTTTTGTATCTTTTCTATATAAATATAAAATGCTTATGCATCAACGAAATACAGAATCACAGTGTTAACACCAAAATATAATTGTATTTCGCATATAAAAGAACTCTAAATCAAAATCTAACTTTCATCAATAACACATCCGGAATTTAGGCATCATAAAATTGTGCCATAGCCGTTCTGACCCTGAAATGAGACAAATGTATATTAAAAATCAGAAATATTTGAGAGAAAATATTTTTATATTAATTATACTAAGATTTAATATCTTATTGAATTATTATAATTTACAAGGACATTTAAAGATGATTTTCAAACACAAATAGAAAGGAAGGTTTAAAGATTGTTTGACATACTTATCAAACAATTGGAGATCCTTGCTATGACGTAATTGTTGTAAAATACGATAAAAGCCCAGTTCTTTTAAACGTGCTTGCCGTTGTGCAGCACCAGGTTCTTCCCTCCAGACTAGGTTGCACACACAAAAAACTGCAGCAATTTGCAGTTTTACATTGCTATGCATCTAGATTTATAACATAAATGTTAGAAATTTCTGCTAGAACTTCAATAACATATTACTGAAGCATAAATTATATAAGAATCATAAAATAACACGGGAAGATATTTGTTGTATTATTCAAATAAATTAAAAGAAGGCGATAAATAAAGAATGAAATATTAAAGAAAGAAAAACAAAAAGACAAAATATTTTTTACAGACCATATAATCCATAAGTTTTTTAAGCACATCTTCGTTAGCCATAATATGATCTTTTGCTCGATTTCCATCAGCTACATTCGCTAAAATACAGAGAGCCTGCTCCTTTACGTCTGCTGGATGCCTTGGGTCTTCTAAAACTAATATAACAGCTTGCATAACGTGAGCAGCGTGTTCTCCCATTATACGATCTATGTGTGCTTTTGTAGAGAGCAAGTTTCGTAATAAACCTAATGTTTTCATCAAAACTGGTATATCTTGATCTGCCAGAAGACAAAAGATTTGATCTGTTCCCAGACATTGTAAAATTTGTAATTTTACTTGCTGTTCGGCTTGGAAAGCCACGTTCATCAATGCCCAAATTCCATTCAATCGCAATGCCGGTGTACATCGTTTTGTAAGCGAGCACAATAACTCTATTCCTCCAGATTCAAGAATTGGTTCTTTGCTTGGACTAAATTCCAACAATAAGTTACATAAAGTACTCGAGGCAACAGTTAATAAGTCAACTTCACTTTCGCCTCTACCTACATAATACAATTGTACTAATTAATAATAATAGATACTAATAGCATGATCTAATTTTGAAAAATTTTCGTTTTAGATTTATATAACTGGTATTACAAAAAATATGCAAAAAGATCTTCAATGTTCTTCAGTAATCTTGTATGATTTCATTGAAAGAGTTATGTGTAATTAAAACATTTTAAAGGAAATGTGTCGTAATTTTGTATAAATCATATTATTTTAATAATAATCCATCAAGTCTAAAAATATTATATCTTACCCTCCAATCCCTTATCTGCACCATGTAACAATTGCATAAGGGGCCTCCAAACAGCATGATCTTGAAACGTTGTTCGGAGTTGCTGAACACTTCTAGAAAGAGAATGAAGACATCTAACTGCTGCTAAACGTACGTGAGAACCTCCTGGATCCTGAAGTCCTGCCACTACTTGTTCCATAAGGCTTTCTGTCTCGATGATACGTTTCCTAATATCTTCATCATTAGCACCAAGGGATGCGAATGCCCTGAATGCAGCTTGTCGCATATCTTGTGTTAATGTTGCATCCTGTAGCTGCGCCATTGCAAGTACAATCTTGCACTTGTACAATTCATTAACATGAAATATTAACAATAGTAAACATACAAAATAGATATGTAAATCTATAATGTATAATATACTTACATGTGGATGACATCGTAATAATTCTGCAAGAGTAGGAATTAAATGATTACTAATGGAAGCTAGACGTTGCAATTCGGTATTAACTTCGGTAAGGAAAGCCAAAGTTTCAGCCGCCGCTACTCTTTCACGAGGCGGATGATCTCGATGACAAAGTCGTACCAAACAAGGTAAAGCACGATATATAATTCTAGGATCTTTGTGTACTAGAACTCCAGTTCTATGCATATATGTAACACACCTTGCAGCTTCAAGTTGAATTAAGGAGCTTTTCTCACGGCCCATTAATTGTCCTAATGCTACAGGTACAAGCCTACCCTGTGGTGTGTTACTGGTAGTTGCCGATGCAACTGTGACACATACCCCATAATTCTTATAACACATATTTGCCAAGCATGCTAGAGCTGATGATTGAACATCAGGTAATGGAGAATCCAACTGCATTGCTAATGTTTCTACCGCACCACCTTTGGCTAAAGCACTTTGCTCTTCTGTTGTCTAACAAGAAATTATTAAAAATATAATTTTAAGGATTACATAGCAAAGTTAGATTTCATTTTATCATTTCTATACCTTGCATGCTGTTGTTAAAATTGTTGCTACACAAATTTGACAAGTGACTGATTGATTTGCTAACGATACCAATCTTGGCACTAGTGCAGGATCCTGATATATTGAATGAACCGGTGCTGATGGATGTTGAAATACTGTTCTCAAACAACGTAAACATGCCTCGTTTAATAAATCTGTTATTTTTGGCTTTCCTTCTAATGGCGTTTCTGTGATAGGTGTAGATAATATAACCTGAAAAAGCAACGGCACTACACCGAGATCTATAAGTGCTAGCACATGTTGATCAGTTCCTTTAGCTAAAGAACCCAAAGTTACTGCAGCCTCTAGCCTTATATTATCTCCAATTCTATCTGATGTATCTCCAAGAAGTTGCAATAAACGAGGTACTACACCTTGTGCTATTACAGATCCTTTTTGTCTATTACTTCCAATTACAGAATTTTTTAGGCATCTAGAAACGAAAAAAAAAAGAGATCAATTATAGTTAACATAAATGTTCAATTAAATAAACATTGACAAAGTAATGGTGGAAAGTAAGAAAAACTATAAGATTGTTTTAATAATATTACCTTTTTAACACTTCTTTACACCATATGTTATAATAATTTTAATAAATAATGACCTTTAATAAACAAGTTTAGAGGTTAAGTACGATTTGTACTCACATAATAGCTTCTAAGCATTTTTGAGGATCCAACGAGTATAATTCATCGATGTAACTTCTCGAACTCTCAACATCCTGTGACACAATTGAGAAGTCATTTAATTTTCAAACTTTTCGAACGATTGTACGAAAAATGATATCTTTCAAAGCAGAAGAAAACCGGTAACTTGTTTCACCTTTACGAATTCACTCACCATGAATGGTTGCATCACCGAGACCATAATTCTTTTCTCTCGGTTTTACATAAAGATATTACAAATGTTCACTCAAAATAATTCTGCAGTATATAGTCAACTACCACGAGGAATAGTTAATTTAACAATCGACTTTGTTTGTTATGTGAACACTCACTGTTTCATTTGGTAAAACTCGCGTTCTGAAATAATTCCCAATAGAACAGTATTGGTATTATCATATAATTATCACTAGACTATAGATACTTATGCAAATTCATATTTTTATAAATATAATTTAAAAAATGAAACTTAGATATACATAATTTTTCATATTATCTGCATTTTTAAATTTCTCATAGATGTTGTTACGTTTTCATTTTGGGGTTTTAGGACGGAGGTACGTAGGTTGGTATCAACCTCACATAGAGCGCTGAACCACTTTGCTCGTGGAAGTGCGCGAAGATTAAAAAAAAATTTGTTCTTTTTATAAACGATCGTTTATTTCAACTTGTACTTTTTAATTACAATAGCAAGAAGTTAGCACTCGAGAGTCAAAATTTGAATTGATTAAAAACTCACTTCTTTCACTTTTGATCTTTAATTCCTGCCTAGATCCAGGGTCCCCTCCCCTAGGTTTTGTCTTCCTGAGTAAGTGGAGGTAGGAGCATTGCCTCTCACAGAAGACCATACCTACATGTGCGGCGATAGAGAAGGGAATAATATAAAAGAGAAACAGCAAACTTCCTAAAAAAGTTTACATAGTCGTCAAAGATAAGATATAGAGAAATCATATCGAGAAATTCGGACTCTTAATTTATGCGGCACATAATAGATAATCTAAGGTTACAGCTCAAGATCTAGGAAAGTCTACACGAAAGTTGCCGGGATAAAATACCAAGAGATTACATTAAAAAATTTGAACTATTAATTTGGCATCATAATAAATAATTTGAAGCCAGTTCATAGAAAACTGTTTGTCTTCTGAGCCATTTCCTCTCCTTATCTAGCTGCTTTCGGTGAATAATTAGACAATTTTCAATCTACGTATATAGTCGGTCAGTTTAAATTTCGTTCATAGTTTATGCCGAATGTTTCCAGATACAGTCATTGAAACCAACTTCACGCAATTATACTAAGAGCAAATTCAAGCGATAGCGTAACAATGCATAAAAATCAGCAATTTATTTATCGCGTTATAATATTTAACAAAATTTAATCTTTCAAATTTTTCTATATGAATAAAAATTATTAATACATTAAATATAATTATTTACAAATATTGGATTAGAAATTTAGAATTTATTATAAAAATATAGAAACTTTTGTATAATTTGTCATTTTGAAGTACGTAAGCGATTTCGCGCATTTATTAAGAAATATACGTAACATTAAATTGTCTAATTGTTATAAAAGTATTTTTTGTCAATTAAAAGCTTTTATTAAATATGTTTGCGGAATCTCTGTCCGAATATTTAGAAACTGTAACAGAATATATATTTGATAATGATAAACTGGTGAGTATTCTTTTAAATTTCTCGATTTCTCATAATACAACTTTCAAATTTACGTTACACTAATCGCTTACAATATTATTTTATAAAAATGACTTCTAAATTGTCTTAAGTGCATAAAATGACTATAGGTAACCTATAAATGGTTAAGCAAAGAACTGGAAGTTCACGTCAATGTAGCAAAACAAATTCTATGGGAATTTTGGCAAAGATACAAAAAGGAGAAAGATTTTAATTGCACTTTTTTGCTAATCGGAATTTTGCATGATGGTGGTATGCGAGTTGAAATTGTCAGAGAAAAAGATCTATTAACAGCAAAAGAAAAATATAGTAAAATTATTTCCGAGCATATTTATAGCCTTCAAAAAGTTCTTCCTGAGATACAACTGCTTGGGTTAACTGAAAATGGAGATATTAAATTCAGTGCCATTAAATGTATTCAGAACAATGATCGTAATGATGAAGAGATGCATATGTTCCGTTGGGGTATCATGTCAAGAGAAGTTGAATCTGTTCCTCAAGAAAAAACACAATCAATATCTGAACCAGTCAAAGAAAAAAAGATATTGAGCCCAGAAGAGAAGCAAATTGCTAAAAAGAAAAATGCTGACAGAAAAGGTTTTGATAGTTTGTTTGGGAAAGTCAATAATAAACAAAAAAGTCCACCTGTATCGTCTAATACAGAAACAATGGGAGTGGATGCTTCTAGTCATACAAAAGAAATATCTAAAAATATTGGTGCTGGAAAAAAGAAAAATGTAAAAAAGGGAGAATCAAGTGGATTTTTTCAACCAAATAAGAATCATACAAAAACTACAGATTTTTCAGATAAAAATAAAAGTTCAAATTCTTCAGATAAAGACAAAAGCACAAATTCCTTATCAGAAAAAATTGTAGAAGAGAAAGTTATTTCAAAAAGTAATTCTAAACAAAAGCAGAATGTAAGAGGGAAAAAACGTAATCGTAGCAAAGACACCAAGAATACTGTTAAAAAGAGAAAACGTATTACAATTCAGAGTGATTCTAGTGGTTCAGAATCTTCTGATAATGAACAAGGATCAGAACTAGATTTACCATCTTCGCCTGAAAATCCTCCTGCTTTTGTAAAGAAATGTTCTGTTTCTCCACCACAAGTCAAACTTGAAAATGGAAAACGTAAGGTTTTAAAAACAGTAGATAAAACATTTGAAGAAGATGGTTTTCTTGTCACAAAAAAGGTACATGTTTATGAAAGTTGTTCTGAAGAAGAACCAGAAATTGTAGAAGCAAAAAACCAAAAGAAGATAGTGGCACCTGAATCACTTTCAGAAATCAAAAGAAAGAAAAACACTAAACAAACTACATTGATGAATTTCTTTAAAAAGTCATAGCATACTTTATTATATTGCATGTTTTATAATTATTATACTTAGAATACTTACTTTAGGTTATTAGGATATTAACTAGAGTAAAATAATATTTTATGATTCTGTTATGATATACAGAATACAAATAAAATTTTATATTTTATAAATAATTAATATAAAATTTATTAAACGAAAGGAGTTTGAATTTTATCTTGAAATTATAATTATCTTCTAAGTCAGATGAAATAGATATACGTTCTCTTATTAAGCACTGTTATCAGATATGTTATCAAAGAGATGCCAAGTGCATGTTACACCCTAAGTATGAGTAATGCTATATTGGTTGTTGAAATATAAGGTCTCTAAATAACAATTTAACGCAATGATTATTTATTTAAATTTAATTGGGTTGTGTTTCTCATTGATAATACAAAGTTCTATATGTGATATATGTTCAACATGTTCGTGTACAATCCTAAGTAAGCAAAATTATTTCAATTTGGTGAGATATAATTTAAAAACAAATTCTTTAAAATTATTTATTGATTACATATATTAATTATTAATAAATTTAGCTAATAATATGTACTTTATTTATTACAGTGAATAAAGAACAGGAAATTAACTGTCATGGAAAATATTTAGGAAATAATGACATGTTTAATTTTGATTTGTTAACATTAGACAATTATCAAGTATTGAACAAACTTGTTTTATCTAAAAACAATATAGTTAATTTACCTACAAATCTATTGAAGAAGTTACAATCTTTAAGAAGTTTAGATTTATCTGAAAATATTATAAAAGAAATATATACAACAATGTTTATAGACTTGAACAATCTCGAAGATCTAAACCTTTCTAAAAATGCATTAAGAATTTTTGATGATTCGTTGTTGGAAGTACTTCCTGCATTGTTATCATTAGACCTTAGTTATAATCATATAAATTCAATAGAATATTTAATGAACAAAACTACAACAAAGATTAATACACTCGATCTTTCTCATAACAATATATCCAGTTTATCTAAAACATTTCTAGAATCATTAATAAATTTACAATATTTAGATCTGTCATTTAATAGAATCCATTCTTTAGAAGATTGTAGTCTAACAGTTTTAAATTCTTTGAAAGCAATTCATATAAATAACAATTTTATTGTTACACTAAATATGCAAGCATTACCAAAGACATTGATTGAATTACATTCTGGATATAATCAAATTTCGGAAATACTATACAATTTGAATTATACCGAAGTATTAAATCTACAGCACAACAATATTTCTGAATTACATGCAAACATAATAACAGATAATTTACAACATCTGAATATTAGTGGAAATATGTTATCAAGTTTTCCAAATGTTATATCTGAAAATTTGAAAGTGTTAGACATATCTAACAATAAATTAACTTATATTCCTGAAGTAATATCTATTAAAAATTTCCCATTACTGTTCCAATTTGATGTTAGCCAAAACCCTATTGAAAATTTGACAATTAGCTCTGATTTAAAGTTAAATTCATTTATTGCAAGTAAAATGAGTATGTTGAAAGCTATTGATAAAGGTACATTAGCAAATTTGAGACCACCATCGAATGGTTGCATTCATCTTACTATATCCAATAACAAAATGTTGTCTTTTATTCATAAAGATGCTTTGAGACACATGACTCTCTGTTCAGTAAGTTTCAAGCTACTATTTTAGAATATTGTCCAAATAAGTTTAAGTTACCTAAGTAAATAATTTTTTGTTATTAGTTAGATTTGAGTAATAATCAACTTTCCTATGTCGCAAAAGAGCTGGTTGTACGTAACAATAATTCTATGATATATAGTGTTAATCTACAAAGAAATCCATTTAAATGTAATTGTACACTACAATGGATGTTAAGTGATTTGGTTCCACAACTTTATTCCATCCAGCCCCATCTTTTAGATGATTTAAGGTATATAACCCATAAAATTATTATTAGAAATCATTTTAATGCTTTGAATTAAAATGACGAAAAATAGTATACTAATTATTTTATTGTGTTTCTTTACATTACACAAGGTGTGCTTCGCCTCCAGAAATATCAAACATAAGAATGGTACATTGGTACGGATGGAAAGACAAAATTTTTTGTGTTGATACATCAGTTTTTAAAGAAAATCTTGCAATGAATGTTGCCAATGTAATGTCTAATGAAGTAGTACATTTTGATTCTAGTACTGGTTTGCTAGTTGTTGTAGGAATAGCTACAACTGTATTAACACTTTTAATAGTAGGAGGCATTCTATGGACACAAAGAATAGCCATAAGAAGAAGGAGAGTCAATAGGAAATTTTAAAGTTTATCATTATTTAGTGTATAAATTTATTTGTCTTGTATATTTTTAACACATTTCTTTTTTAATTAATAAAATTTTCTTAAATTTTCAATATATTGATATTATACTCAAGATGTACTTTTATTTTCAAAGTGACTTATGTAATAACATATAAATTATATTATCTCTTAAATTGATTAAAGTTAAATAATGAATGGAAATAAATTTATTTTCTGAATTAATTTATACTTCAAGAATTATCATTTATCTGAATACTAAACATTGTATAAGACTGACAAAGTTATTAGTGAACACACAATCAAATGTTAATATTCACACAAAAATTAAATTTGTTGGTAAAATGATTTTCAATTAAATGGTTTTCAATTAAATTTAAATGTTATTGAAAAAAAATTAATAAATAAAATGTTATCTTGAACATATAATGTGTGTATAAATACATGTATAAGAATATATATATATAATAATATATTTATCAAAACATTAAAATAAATATATATTTCTAATTCACACATATAAATACATTAGTATTCGTATAATTGTATATATTTTTTTTTATACAAAAACAGCCCATTTTCGATGAAAATAGTTAACTAAGACTATCTAAACATTTCCTAAAAATACCCTACGTATTGGAAGGATTTAAGGTCTTATTTAGTTATTCACAAATTTCAAGTGCATGACAGACACTTAACTAAATTTAAATCATGATATTTCGATGATCTCAAACATTGCATCACTTCCAATATTGCAATCTTAATATATGTTTTAATAAAATATTCTCATAGAAGATTGATCCGCATTAATTATGAGCTAAATTGTGTTTGTAATTAAATTGTTTGATCACAATAAAGATTAATAACTTATCCTGATACATTAATCTATCTTTTTTTTTATTTGTTAAGATGGACAATTTTTAAAATGTAATCATCGCTTTGGACGTAAAGTGAGCTTTGCAATTTGTCTTTATATATCGTCTATTTGCCAGTGACTAGACGTCACTTGGACTGGAGGATTTTCCCTCAATTCATTTAAAAAATTACATATATTTTTGTAATATCGAGGTTGACACCACGTTTCATTGTGTGTACCTCCTGAAATCGAAAGTATTTTTTTACACGGACTTTTACAGTTCTTGTAAAGTTCTTGCATCATACGTGGAGGCACTAACGTATCCGCTAAACCAGAAATAAATAATGTAGGTACCGTTACTGACCGCACTTTGAGGATGGACAGATACTACAATACAAAATGACTCAACTAGAAATGATTCAACTGAAAGAAACTAACTTATAAGAGAAATTATCTTACCTTATTTTTATATAAAAAAAGGGGTAAATATTGTAAACATCTCAATCCAAAAAGTAGCGCAGCTATATCAGGAATGCTAGTAAAAGTGTTCTCAAGAATAAGACACCAAATTCTTTGTGAATTTTCTGGCTTTGTAGCTAAATTGACAGCTACAGCACCACCTATAGAAATATTAGAGCATATTAAACATACACTATAAAACTCATAAAAATGACTCATTTAAAAAATATAAGTACCTAATGATCTACCAAATACGATTATTTCATTAGTATTTATATCAGTTCTACTAGATAAATAATCAATTCCTGCACGAGCATCCATGTATAAACCTTCTTCAGATGGTGATCCTTGTGATAAACCATAGCCTCTATACTCCAACATTAAAATGTTACATTGGATAGTATGGTATAATCCAACTGCATTTTTTAGTCTGAAATATAGTTCTAGAATTATTATCTCATATTACAAAATAAAATTATATGATAAAGTGGCAAAAGTCACTGACCTATGTCCTACATTACCAGCATTTCCATGAAGAAATAACAAAGTAGGCACCTTTTTTATTCTATCCTCTGGTTGAGAAATAAAAAACATGTGTAACATGGTACCATCCCCTGATCTAGTATAAATGCTTTGATAAGGTAAATTAAATATCGAAGGTGCAGGAACATATATCCGAGAATTAGCTGGTGACTCTGGACGATAAACAAGTTGATCTTCTCTATGATACAATATACCTACAATATATATTGATTAAGATACACACCTACCATTGTTAGAAACATAAAAATTTGATAGAAGACATTAATAGATATACCTGTAGTAGCAAAACAAAGTAGGAAGAAAGCAGAAATCCCACCGTACAACCAATATAGAAGGAAACAGGCAAGTATATAAGTTCCAGAGAAAGCCCAACATTTGATAGCTATACTCCCTAATAAACGGATGGGTTTGCTTCGAGCAAGTCTCATACAAAATGACATGATTGTTACGTAGTATTTTCAAAAAAATGACTAATAATCATCTAAATCACTCTTATATTCAGTAAGTGTA
Organism: Bombus vancouverensis nearcticus; assembly: GCF_051014615.1. Classification (NCBI taxonomy): domain Eukaryota; kingdom Metazoa; phylum Arthropoda; class Insecta; order Hymenoptera; family Apidae; genus Bombus; species Bombus vancouverensis. The sequence goes on from NC_134911.1 coordinate 6,807,204, forward strand.
CAACATTGCACATCTTGATTTGATCATACTGCTTCACTGAGTCAAATATTCCAGTTATCATTGAAGACTTTATAACCTAAAATTCGTATCAAAATTTTATTTTATAAATATGATCCATTTCATAAAAACTTTGGATTTGTATTGATAAATAAATGCATTTCGCTTTTCAAAGAAATTTATTAGATCAGAGATTACATAGTATAAAATGAAATAGTTTCAATTTTTGAAGAATTATGAAACATGGATTAAAATAAATATTGTTGTTACATGCTCAAATATAAATCGATAAAATAGTATAAATACTGAAATATAAATAATAAATTTTTTATAATAAGCGATGTACTTCATAGCGTAATTTCATGTTGGACAAAGATACGTTCATACACAAACACAAAACAAATTGGCGGCGCGATCATAGTGTTACATTTAGAAGATAGTATTGCGAGTTTATCACGTGTCATCGTGAATGTCCAATGCTGTATTCTGATTTCTGATTACTGTTAACCGATTCTATATGTATATCTAATACTACCTTACGTCTTTATACTCAAGACGAGTCTCACTGTTCACGTAGAGTTCTTCGTTTATTTACGATTAGAAATTTCAGTGTTATTTTAAAATTACTTATAAATAATGGAGAAAATACTAGTCGAGCCTCGGGATGGAACCGTAGTGTCATGTTTGTCTAACCTTCTTCAAACGAGTGCTGAAGAAGCACTTACTATTGGTGATACGTTTAAAGTCGGACTATCAGGTGATATACTTCTCACATAAACACTATAAATACAAAAATGATAAAAACAGATGATTAATCATGTCCATTGAGTGTTCCATCCTTATAAGATATATTTTAAAGAAAATCTGAAAGTAATATTTGCATTTAAAATACGTACATTTATAGGTTATACATGCTGTAAAAAATTATGCAATTAACGAGATTTTATATTTATTTCTTTTTTCATTTGATTCCAATTTAAGCGAGCAGGTTATTGTTCTTACAATAATATCTTTTTTCATTTTTTTATTTCCAATATTTAATTTATACCTCTTACATATGCCATTTATACCTCTTACAAGAACAAAAGTTATTTTTTTACATTAAAATATTAAACTAATAATAAAATTTTGAAATTATTTGTCAGGGGGGTCTTTGGTACAATTATTGGTTGACAGTTTACCTAATGTTACAACTGATTGGAGTAAATGGTATTTCTTCTTCTGTGATGAAAGAGTTGTTCCTTTCGATAGCAATGATTCTACTTATGGAGTATATAAATCAAAGTTGATTGGAAAAATACCAATAACTGAAGAACAATTTATAAAAATTAATCCTGATCTGTCTGGTAAAATAATATCTTTCAATCTATAATCTCTTTCTTCTTTTTTTTCCCATAAAATAGCAGTTATATAATTACATTATTATACTTATAGCCGAAGATGTTGCAAAAGATTACATTAAGAAGATGTCTGTATTTTTCCCTCCTGACCGTGTTCCATGTTTTGATGTGCTTCTTTTGGGATTGGGTCTAGATGGACATATATGCTCTCTTTTTCCTGGTCACAAACTTCTAAACGAAGCAAGCTTGTGGGTTTGTCCTATTAATGATTCTCCTAAGCCACCTCTATCTCGTATTACTCTCACTCTTCCTGTGATAAATAATGCAAAAAGATGCATATTTGCTATTACCGGATATGGTAAAGCTGGAATTGTTAAGGTGATTATTTCATTGAAGGTTAAAGGAAACTAATTTTTAAGTTATAATTCATGTAAAGTATTTTTATTCTTAATATTTAATATCTAACAGCGAGTTTTGCAAGATAGAGAAAATTTGCCAGCTGCTCGTGTTCAACCCCACAATGGAGAATTGTATTGGGTCCTAGATGAAGATGCTGCAAAATTTCTAGAAACAGCCTAAACCACATTCCATTAAATTGACTATGACATTCCATGTTAATATCTTGTCCTAATGCTCAGCAAATTTTTTGAGCTTACTTTTATATACGTATGTGCATCTTACTTAAGATACCTAATAATAGAAAAGTAACTAAATGACATTTTTTGTAATTTATTGCTCAAAGATTGATATTTGTTTATTGTGATGTTAATATCATTTGAAATATATTAGGTTCTGTTACATATTTTAATATTAGTTTCCAATATTTTATTTTTTCATCTCAATTTGTAAACATTTAATTATAATGGGTATAAAGTATAATAAGGTAAAGCATTTTTATACCACATTACTCATTCATTATTATTATCATCAAACTGCGGTTTATGCTTATTATATCATCTTAATAAATTTAGAAAATCATATAAAACAAAAATGGCTTAAAAAATTTTTAAGTAGCAAATATCTTGGATGCTAAAATAAGACAGTATACGTTTCAAAAACGTACAAATATTTAGCAATATTTATTTTTATCTAGATATAATAAATATAAAAAATTAAAATATTATGTAATTACAAATATATTTAACATTACGTAATTCGATTTATCATAAATTATGTTTTTCATAAAAATAAATAATGTCAAGAAATCCAAGCAAAAATACAAATATTTACTAAATAAAACATTAAAATAAAATCCTTATGGTAAAAAAATATATATATAAAAATGTGAATATATTTTTATTGTTTATATCATACCATCAATAGAACAATATATAATGGTATGTAATTCTCATAGCAATTTCTATTTAATTCTGTATTGAAATATTTATCATGGGATCGAAAAACAGTAAGCAAAGTAATTATTTAAAATCTTTATTCAGTATTTTATTTGCACGAGAAAATATCATAATCATTGTCATTTTGTATACAGAAGTAAATAGATATATCTAGTATAAATATTATATCTTCGTTTAGTAGATCGTAAAAGACAGTCTCTATCTTTGGTAGTTTATATAAAATTAATAAGTATTGATATATATAAATAAGTATGCAGCAAAAAGTGACTATTTTTATACGATGCATATTTTTGTATATCATAATATGGAATTAATATCATTAATGTATGTATATTGTTCGAGGCAGGAATATCGTTTGTAATATGCACTTAACAGATAACATCCGCTATCAGTCAAATTCAGTAATCAGTGCTAATTACTTAGGAACTAAAATTTTTACAATATTTAATAAATTACCTTTATTTTTTTACAAAAATTTTATGTGTACAATAGATATCAAGCCATAAAAAGAACTAAAAAACTATTAATTTACATCTTTTTCACATGACAATCGTCACTTCCGTTATAATTTGTATTAACTGTGTAATGCTGTAAAACGTTTTAATTTTAAACGACACGTCAAATTACTTTTTTACGGTTCTTCCAAATTCGTATGGATTATTTATAAAATTCTACTCCAAAGCACAACGAACATTCTATAGACTTAAAAAAGTAATCGAAAATGTTGATTCAGTTAAATGTTTCTATACAGTACGTACATCTAATATAAATGCTAGAAGTACCCAGAAAAAATGGGTTTTGTAATTTGTAGCTACTTTATTTAAATTATATTTCGTTTATGTTAAAAACGTGATGGAAAAAATAAGAGGACATCTTTGATTTTAAAAATATACGTGAAAATAATACCTGATACTTGTCCAAAGATAAATTGTGAAACTATTTTTTTATCGTCATCACTCAACACTCGTGATTATTTTGAAGAAAGAAGTAAACAGGCACGAATATAATGCTATATCGTGATGTACTTCTTTGGAGTTTAAATATACATATTTATAATACATAGAATATACATAACATGCCTACAAGATTCATTTAATCAGAGAATTATGTTAAAACAATGCGTGTAATAAATGTAATATCGCGGATAGAGTACTCGTTCATGGAACAAGTTTAACACATAAATTATAGATGTGCAGTGTTTGCAATAACTCATAGCATAACACCTTGATAATAGCGGATTTGTTATTATTATTACTATTGGTATTATTATTTTCGTTATTATCATTAAATACTGGAAGAAATTTACAATAAAAATAAAACGCATTTACAAAATTGATAGGATGTTATGCACTGAATTATGTTTCCAATTTAGCTTATAACCATACATATCACAGCAATAATATAACTCGATCCTCCTATTTTCAGAATTTGCAACATTATCTAATGTATTTTCTAAACAATACATTCGTTTACATTTTCATAAAATTACATTTCCATCTGTAGATTACTTGACTTGCAAATCGTACGTGGATCGTACAGGAATTCCTTTTTTCTTTAATATTACAACTATCAACCACATCCTTATTTCCTCTCCATAAAAAACGATCAAAATAAAATTATAAGACATAATACTATTTTCTTTTCTTCCACTGGTCTTTATACTATCATTTCTATTTCGAAATTATAAATTTACACTTTTGTTCTTCTTCATAGAAGCGAAATATAAGTGTAAGTCATAACAATGAATACGTTTAAACTAGTTAGCATGATGTATACACGGAGTGTATAAATGTGAACTCATTGGAAATTAATTAAAATTCTTTATGCTGGCCACTTTTGTTATACTTATCTCCTTATGTGAAATTTGTTATAAATATGTTTTATGAGCTTAATAGTGTGATATACAATTGGAAAATAGAATGGCAAATGCTTAAATAATCGTAGAAGCTTCGAGTTAACAATAAATAAGCGATATTACATATAACAAAAGGCAGAACATGCCGAATTGTTTGTTCAACCAACGACTGGCTTGCTTGTATACATTATGATGTAATTAAAGAATAATTTAGTTAAATTAATATCACCTAAAATAAATAATCATCACGTCATATTAACACCCAAGAAATCCCTGACGGTTTCATACACCATGTAACTAATCGACACAGCTGGTGCAACCTAAAAAAAAAACAAATAAAAAATATATGAATAATTTATGATCTCCATTTATCAAAAATTAATCGTTATGTAAATTATTCCATACCTTTAAAAAGTTTGGGGTTAAACCTCTATACAAACCGCGAATACCTTCATTTTTAATAATTTCCTTAAAAACAGCAACCATAGTATTAGGCTTCCCTGGAGACATATCTGCTTGCAACCGCGTTCTGACTAGCGCTAGTGGATACGAGCACACTTGACCGGCTGTGCTTGAAGCTGTTCCGCATAATAACAATATCCAGAAGGGTGGTTGTTCATTTTTGTCGTGTGTTTGTAAATACCTGTTTTTCAAAGTCTATACAAAAAAAAAAAGGAATAATATTTCAACTAAAGATTACTAACTATCAATCATTTTTTATATATTTACCTCGTACACAGCCAAGTCAATACCAGCATATGGAATTATTCCCATTAAATTAGGAATATAGCCTCTATAAAAAGATTTCAAACCACCTTGTCTATATATCTTTTTTGTTGCATCTACTAAACCCGAATACTCTCCTGTTTTTCTAAGAGCAAATCTAGTTTTGAGCACCTGCAATATATCACGAACAATATCACTAAAAAATAATGAAAATATTACATTGGTGTTACGGTATGTTACATGAATTTCATACCTCAAGTGGATATATGGCTGACTGACTAATCCCACCAGCTAAAGATCCAGCCATTAATCGTTCATAAAGTCCGAGCTCTCTAACGTCATCTCCTTTAATCGTTCTCTTAATTTGCTCATAAGCCATGAATTTCAGCGCACTCTCTGGTCCAATTTTAAGTACATTTATACCATTTCCTCTCCACAGACTGATAGAGCCACCTTCGCGCAGCATGTACCTGAAGCAACTCCTGATTTTGCAGTGTCGCGTTCCATGTACCTGAAAGCATTTTTCTTTAAAATAAAGTAAAGTAGAGAGCTATTCATTTAACTGTGATTTTAATTTTTAATATGTATCTAACATTTTGATTCTATATTTTATTAAACTATGCCTACAATAACTCAATGGAAATATTTGCACATTTACCATAGAAAACTTCCATGTTATATACATCATATTTGTTGTATAGAACATCTTGAAATTTCATGAGTGCTATAATGAGACATGACTGTCACAATTATAAACATGATAAAATTTGAATCAAACTTGGTAGTTAATAGTTGAGTCTATTTTAGATAATACATATAATGTATCCATAAAAGTTTGCATAGGTATTCAAATACTGTTCTGAGCCATTGTATACATTTGAGCTTTAGTTTCTCTTTTCCTTATTTTTTCAATCCACTAAGATAATCAATCGTTTTCTGACTTTTCAGAAATTTTAATAAATTACATTACATAAAGTTAAATAGTTTGAATTTTTTTATTTAACTTTATAAAACAAATTTATTGGGATTTTTCTATTGCAAACCCACCTGCAAGTAAACTTTAATACGATCCAAAGGCGCCGTACATGTGCGTGATACACCACCTGCTACACCACCGGACACCAAATGTCGCCACCACATTCCAGAGACCATTTCACCAGTTGTGAAATCCTCAGGGACACCAATGTCCTCCCCAATGTCCATATACTGAAAAAAAGCAATAACCAATATAATTATTAGATCTTATCTCTACAAACAAGTACCCTAACTAATGAACGCACCAAAAACGAACCTCCACTTTGCATTTAAAAGGAACCGTACCGCGAAAACATAGTTTTAACTTTGATAAGTCGTGCATGATTACTTCATTAACGATTAACCTTTTACCCGGCATATTTTGTGATTTTGACATTTAGCTGTTATGCATAAATACATGTGACTCTCATTATTGTCAAAATACTAAAAAAAAATTGACAACTTGCACGACTCAAACACATATATACAGGGTGTTTTTATTGTATACAATCGTGGATTTAAAATTATAGAAGATAAACAAGAATTTCAAGAATATTACATGATACATGATATGCTCCAAAAGTGCAGGAAGAATCTCGGAAATTTTTAAGACATTTCTACACTTTTAAATATCTTTTTTATACACCAATCGATATGTTCCTTTGTTTTCACTTTAAATTATTTAATTCTTCCTAATAATATTCTTTTTTTATTTCCTATCTTCATTTCCAATTGATGATTTGACCTAATTACAAGAAATATCTTATATTAGTCATTGATTTGGATATTTAAATGGATTATTCGATAATATTGAATACTTAGATAATATCAAATTTTATTAGGACGTCGTTGATTTTCACTGAAAAATTTAAAAGCAATAATTTTAACGTTCGTCTGAAAAATAAACGTTTCAACGACCGCTTATCTTCCAATACATTTTGAACCAGTGTTCACTGGTTAACACCAGTCTCATTATAATACATATTCAGCTACGCTTTGCCGGTAGTTCGCGTACCACGTGTCAGATAATTCTTGAACTCCGATCAACCATATGCTTCTCAAATTATTCAAACACAGTTCGGATTTTCAACTTTCTTATCAGTTCCAGACATTACATCATATTTTGCGATTAAGTTTTCTTCATTTTTCTTATAATTCAACACGATTTCTCTCATCAAATAATCGAACTTTTTAAAACGCTATTTCAAACAATTATGAAACTCCATATATATACATCGACGCTATCTACATTTAGAAAGCAGCTGGACGTTTCGAGTCAATTAAGTTTTGGATAATTTTGTAGTGAAAGTTATGCGAATTAATGACAATCTTTTATATAATTTTCAAAAATGTAATTTCTAGAAATATTTCGTTCGTCGGGTTTGCCTGAAATAAATATTCTAACACGTATGTAAACGAAACGAAGGGGAAACGTTTAGCGGTTTTGCAGACATATTAATAACTTAGGTAATTAGCTTTAAATCTATTTTATCACGAAAAAATAATTGTACGATAAGCTTAATATTAGCAGATCGCTTGAAAATGCAAATATTTGTTATTAACTTGACATCTATATATGTTTGTTTTTTTAATGTCCTAAACATCATTATTATGTCATTAACATGAGGTCATTAACATGATATGTACTAGTCGCGATCCTACAATAAAATGTATTGTATTTTAAGTTCTATAAGCGAGACTTTGGACGAGAAAGGTAAATGGTTAATCAAAAATATGCGGCAAAGTTGTTCTCCTTGATACAACGAGCGGCAAAAGTACCTGAATAACAATAAGAAGAAAAAAACGGATTTTATTTCCGCTTCGATAAATTAGGTATAAAAAAGGATAGAAACTGCTACCAAAGAACTTTGACGCAGTTAGGTTTCACTGAATTAGATTTTGACCTTGCACGCCTTTGATTGATTATACAAGCAGCTATTATCGATATCTTTGTGTAAAAAGGCAATCGATAGCAGCATACGCCTATTAATTGTGAACATATTCGCAAGGAATCAAGTGGACGATCTTAATGTTGTAAACGTTATAGTTAATTTCCCAACTAGCACAATTCATGTGAAAAAATGTATTTCTACTGAATCTCAAGTAACACTCTAGATGTATTTATTAAGAAAGATGATATGACCTTAAAGGAAGATATGTCGATATCCGTACAAGATGTTTGAACTGAAATGTAGTAAGTAAACTGTGAATGTTTAAAAAATCTACAGAATGCAAAAGTACATAAAATATCTAAAATAGAATACTTATTATAATATTTAATAAATGAAACAAATTTTTATTTAGATTCCATTTCTTTAATTATGCTCATAAAAATATAAAATTGCATCAACATCCGCAGTTTAGTAATAAGACCCGATGAAAACGAATAGAGAAGCAAACTTATCTATTGCGAGAGTTTTTCTCGGAAACGTCATATCGCTTGGGAAACAAAGAACCGAGTAAAATAAATAAAAGAAATACCGATCGTAGATACTTAACTTTACGTTAAACTAAAGAATAATATCTGTATCTATATCCACGCTATCCATCATGGAACAGTTTTTTGTGCTTGTTCGAAGGATAAGGATGAAAAACTCGATTTAAAACTGAATAAATCCAAAGAACGACTGAGAGAAACGAAGTATGCAGGTTTCTGCAGTTAAGTCTGGCCAGAAGCCAACAAAGCAATTTGGTACCTTGCCCAAACCTAACTTTAAAATTTTCTTCAATTCGCGTATTATTTCTTTTACATGTGAGAACACCTTAATCACGTGACAGGTCGCTAATTCTGAATCTAGCTAAATAACTAGAAGGCGCACAATTCCGGTAGCTGAAGAAGAGTAAACTATAGTTAACTAAGCGTAATGCTTTTGACTCACAACAATCATTTTTATTGCGAGAAAAACCTGACATGTAAAATGGTAGTGACTTTAGAAAACATTAATGTTAACTAGTACACCGTTTGTTTTTTCTTATAGTTAGTTTTAACTATTTAAAGCAGTGTTAAATATGTTTTTTCGGAATAGAGGTCATTTAACATACTACATAACGTGTAAGGTTTTGTGTACCAAAATTTATAAGGATTGAAGTACAAATATTTTTAATACGCATGTATTTACATACAAATAGAGACCTCTACTTTCGATTAATTAAAAGTAATTTGTGACGTTTTCATTCACGAAACAATTCACTTATTCTGTCTGCAGAGAATTCTTAAATTAAAATTATTGTACATAAGATATGAGTAACATGCGTTTCGCGTTAATCTAGACACACCGAGATGTTTTGATTAAAATGATACTCTGATAAATCTAATCAAAGAGAGACGTTTATCAACCGCGATTAAATATTTAAAGTTTCCATCTTTTGACTTTCGGAACTATTCAGTTGTTCTCGTGAATAGTTCAATTGTTAGTATTTATTTGTCATTATTTAAATGGTTCTATATTTACAAAATATATATTTAAAATGGTTTTTACCTTTTAATATTAACAGTAAAAGAAGAATATGTATGATACTTTTGCTAATTTATTTTTATTATGATTTATGATGTAGTAAAAGAGTGATAAAATAATGCAGAATTGTTGGTCGGTAGAGTTATATTATTATGTCTTAAGTCATAAAACACAAATGAAACTTAAGGGAAACCGATATCAAGACTCAAGTGTCAAATAACAATCGCCTGGTTACAAGCTACAGCACTTACTTTATATTGCATATTATACATATTTGTTTCAGAAATGTATACCAATTATTTTGCAATATCTTTACAATTTTTATATTCCAAGGGATAAAATAATTTAAAGAATAGTAATCTTTCCTTTGCTTTTTAAAAGTGAGATTTGTTAACTTTCATTCTACATATATAACAATCTAAAATGCACAAGGGATAGAAATAGACTGTCTATTTTATACTTCTACATGCATGAACATTATGCAATTCTGTTGACATTATACAATACTCCTACCCAAGCATCCCACAAACGTCACTTCTGACAATAGTCATAAATAAATTTCCATAGATGACAATAATACAATTTCATTTTTAATTTTTTATTGTATATATTTTTTGATACTCATACAATACTCCTACCCAGGCTTCTTCCAAATGGTATTTCTGATAATAATTGGTACTCTACACGCAGTAAATAAATCTTCATAGATAGCAACAGGATAATTTCATTTTAAATTTCTGAATTTCATTCGCATATTTCCTTACTCACTAGTAAATAAATTTTTATTTTTTAAATAATTCAACGATTTATATAACAATTCAATTACCCACTTATTTTCCTATTTGTTTAAAAGCTATTATAAAATTTCAGTTTTGATGTGCTTTGCTTAACTAGAACCAATTGTAAAAGCAATTGTAAAATTTCCCGCGTAAAGTTCAGCTAGCAATAACAGACTTTTGTGCAGAACAATCTGGAACGAACTAGAGAAGAAAAAGGTTTGCATTCACGATGAATCATCGTTTGATACTTCGCGATTGCCGGGTACACATTCCTTGTTAAAACATAACTTCATTTAATCTTGCGTACGAGTTATTCGTTTGTCCGTTCTGACAGCTGTCATCATTTATCGTAAATCCAATGTTAATTATGTTACCAAATTTCTAGATACATCATATATACATGATTAATAAAATTAATGAAATTTCTATAGTATCATAAAATAATTATATATTTTGATACTTCTAAGTTATGAATAAATTTTCATATTAAACCACGCTTATTGAAATTCAATAAATTTCTCAAGAAATTTATTCGAAAGATACGTTGAAGGAAAGTTTAGCGATATGTTTGAACCTCTGCTTTCTCCATTGTCCACCACGTGATATTTTCAGCCATAACCTCTACGCGGCCTTATAACCTCTCACAAATATCCATATCAATACAAAATATTCTTACTATCTTATTATAATCCTTAAGACTAAAATTTTATAAAAATTCATACAGAATAATAATAATTAAAACAATCTTAAACTCTTCTTTTCCCTTCCTTCCTTATGAGAGTATTATATTTAAAGTTTGAAAAAAATTAAAATCACAATGAAATTCTTAATCACATTTAAACTTGTCATCTTTTTCGGTGTCTATAGATAATTGCGTTATTACATCGGAGAAGGAATCGCTTACCCTTTGCAATAATTCATGGTAATTCTGAAGAAATTCCTCACACACCATACAAGTGGACGAAACACAATCATGTTTCAGAAATCCTGAATTTTTCAACGTGTACATTATTTGAAGAATATAATTGAAGTCGTATTCACTAAATAATCTTTTCTTGTTGATATTAAAAAATCGAATTGAACTTTAATCGAACAATTTATACGTGTACCTAACACATTATAGAGGACACAGGGCGAAGATATGAATAATGTTAAGCGAATCTTGTTGAACGAAATACAGAGGGGAACTAGATAAAACGAGCCTCGCCATTAGTCAGCGATTTGAGAGCTCGGAGTCCGATCTCAAGACTGAAGAGTGCCCAGGAACAGTACGGATATACGGATACGAGTATTGAAACAAAGATATGACATATGGCCGTCTAGACGGGGAAGCCCCCACTACTTTCTTGCCTACTACGTCACGTTACTCAAAGTACTTTGTATACCTGTCGTAAACTGATTTTAGCTTTCCATATTTGCAACGTGGTTAATTTTCAGTTTGTTAAAAAATTTGCTATACCAATTGATATTTTATTAAGTCGTTAAATATGTTAAAATACAAAGACCATAGGGCAATGATAATTATAAGTAGATGTTTTCGCATTTATGAAAAATTCCAAGACCCAGAAATTTACAGAATGCACGTAATATTCAACAATACATAAAATATGTAAAATAAACTGCGCATCATAATTTTGTTCTAAACATTTTTTAACGATGTCACGTTTTTAGCTTCTCATTTGAAAGCAATTTTAAAGTTCAATATTTTGTCAGCGATATACATCTATTAGCAAAACTGCCTTTTTTAATAAACTTAGTTATGGAATTTCTTTGAAAATAATTTATATGAAAAATATTGATTCCGAAAGTATTGGTTATCGTATTTTAAATATTAAGTATGAAATTAGCTTTGCCAGAAAACATGGATTTGTCATCTATTGTAAAAATTTTGGGACTGAATAGGTTGTTTTTCTTTTTAAGTACATTATATCAAAGTACACCCCCTTATCTATTAATAACATTAAAAATTAATTCAGAATCTAAGATAATTTGTGGAATACTGACTACTGTTCTATAATCATTGTCAATTCAATATAATTTACATTTTCTCACATTAAGGAGAATTTATTTTTACAATAGTGATGAATAACAGATAGCATTATTGTAATAATCCAAACTCCTATTGATGTTCCAATTTAGAACGCTTGTGTATATTAACTGGCGCGTTAGTGCATTTGAGAAGGACGTGTAGCCACGTGGCCTCTTTTCACGTGAAAGTCAACTATTCCGGCACAGAAAACTGAATACCATAAGAAGCGAGCTAACTCATTGTTAGTCACACGCGGCGGTCGGACTTAATCAGTCGGTAAAAGAAATATTTTAACAATTTTCTTTATACAGTGGCTACAAAAAGTATTCACGTATAGCTTTGTTTTTTTATAAAGTGTTTTTCTTCGTCAGATTCTATACATTTGGTTTTTATACTGACAAATTTGTAATAATCATATGAAAATATCTATTAAGTCATATGAAATTTAATATGTTTTAATCTGATTGATTAATTAAATACAATGGTGTTAAATACAATTAAATAGTAATACACTATAGCCATTGAATGTGCGGCGAAAAGGCTGCGTAGGTAAAAAGAGCATGAAAAAGTGAAATTTTGTTCACGCCATGTTGATTCCTAGGTAGAATTTGTATGCATTATGTATGTGAGTCATATATAGACTGAGACTGTTGCAGCCATAATATGCACGCACGTGAATAATGAAATGCGTCATCACGTGAGAAAACTAATAGAGACCTGAATGATAGATCTTCGATCATCAGCATTATTTCACTTCCGCCCTTAAAATATTTGAAATTTTTATATATTTAGTATATGGTAAAAATTAATTTTTGAAAAATTATATATATATACCACAACGTATTTTGCAATTATAAACAAAAAATAAAATTGTTTTATGGTATTTTAAAATTTTAGCTTTTCACATGATTCGTGTTTAATTATAAACTATGATTCAGATTTGAAATATTTTTAATTTGAATATTTCAGATTTCAAATTAAGAAATATTAGTGTTGGAATTATTCAGTTGCAAATTTGTAGTACAGCACTTTCTGTCTCCTGAATACGATGACCTCGCACAGTAAGTGAGTGCACGACTGACGAAACATTGCGAAATATTTCACTATGCTGAAAAATTCCGCGGTATACGGTTAAATTTAAACTACAACATGATGAAAAAACAGAGATATTTTCCGTTAAATATCATCGATAGTCTTTAAATTAATTTACTGTCTATAGACAATAACAAAATATTGATTCCAATCCGTAATTGTTTTTTGTTCTTTACCCACATATTATCTAACATATATATGCACGTTTTAGTAAACAATATTTACGCTATTCTTTTAAATAATAATCATAACAGTTATGCAAAGTTAAGTTGTTATTTCAAGTTTATCACTAATAGACGTCGAAATGATCAAAAGTCTCTGATAAAAGTCTGACAATGCCAAATAATTGCAAAATAAAATTAAGAGACGTTAATATTCGAACCGAACTTAAACGTTAAATGCTGCTACATTACGTTACTTTAATGGTTTCTCTTCTATTAAATGAAAGTATGAAGAAAGATAGCAAAATCGATACAAAACTCCATTTATAAGATTGTTTTGTTCGATAACCCTTGTTTCAACTAACGTCTTTTTCACTGTTGTAGGTATTCTCTGTTATACCGAAGAAAACGATCACAATTTAAAGATTTCAAATTCATCTTCACGAAACATCGTTGGTCGTTAGATTTCTTACTTTTCTCTTCTTTGCTCTAGCAATAAAATACTATACTCGTACAAAATGAAGGCGCATGTGCAAGAAAATTGTTTGTCCGAACAGCGCATGCGTGGCGAAATCAAGTCAAAGAAGGAAGGGGATGCGTTTTAGCGGGGAAAAGTGGTAGAAACAGCTGGAAGACTATCAAGGTCATTTTGAATGACAATCGCTACGTCACACCTCCGGTCAAGCCTTTTCTGTCAACGAATCAGAGGTTTAAATCGACTCGATCATTTTTCCGTATACATACACGAACTACACCCATGAGTTCATCGTACAATTAGTATATAGAGTAGTAGATGGTCCCAGATTTATTTGTTTTATGATACTACCGTCGACATTTCATCAAATATCATATAATGATAGGTAAAACACATATTAGAAATCAATAAAAACAGTCGTGATATTCTGTATAAAATAATGTGTAGCAATTATTAGACTGCAGATTTTTATATAATTTTATGATGGAACGAAATAGAATCTATATAGTCTACTAAAAATTATAACGTGTATTTTATATATTTTTATGTATTCTCTGAATATTTGCACTCATAAATATATAAGAATACCGAGTGATTATTAATGTAGATCATAATGTAATGTACATCATAATAATTACTTACGTTTGTATGATGCCAGTATTCAATAAGACCTAGAAGATCGGTACTCGGTGCATACAGCAAAAAATCTCGCCATTCGTTAAAGCTTATAGTAAGACTTCCATCTTTGTCCATCCTACAAATCGATATTATAAACTGTATTTTATTTTGTTGTTTACATAAATAAAAAATCTTTATATCAGACTAAAAAATAAAATATTAAAATACGTTGTTGTGCATTGTACTAACCGCTGCAATAACTTCTTCGCTTCATTATAATCCATTTTTATTCCCAATTCTTCGAATGCTTTTATCAATTCCTCTAAATCGATTTTACCTGCGGAAATGAATTTCAATTACAATATGATGAATATTATGTTACCGTTTGTTTATTACATTAACAAGTTAAGTACTAACAGGTAAACGAAGAAAAGAACAACGATTATGAACTTATAGATTGCGGTTTATTTCCTCGACACTGAGTAAACTTAAGATTGTCATCCGTGTATAAAATGATACATAAAAAGTACTATTTATGGAAAGCGACTCTTTAACCATTTAATTTTAAATCAAATGTAGAATTCTATTTTTTGCTAAAATTTCGAAATAATTTTAACCAATTTCACTTACTTCTTTAATGAAATTTATAATTTAAAACTTTTAGAACAGTTATATACAGTAAATTTCGAACTTTAGGGAAACTAGTTCTCTTTTTTCGAAAGTTTATAATAAAATTTTTAATAATAACTAAGAAATTTTATCAAAAATAGAATATTATGCAAAAAAATTTGTAATTATTTTTATGTTGTAATGTGTAAGAGAAAAATAGGTATTTAATAACAATAGAATATATTTCAGTCAATTAATGTCCATGAAATAGTGTGCATCAAAAATCAATGCATAAAAAATTACTTTAAATAAAAGTGTCTAGGGAAGTCGCTAACAGAGGTAGACATCAAGTTCTCTGTTATGTACATTGCACAATAGTCATTTTTTCGTACATCTACTGACCATCCTTGTTCTTGTCAAGATGAGAGAATTGCAGACGCAGATTTTTTTCATGTTCGCGAACGTAGTGTATAAATTCTGCTAGTGTAATATCACCGCTTTTAGTACTATCCGAACTGGCCAAAAATTGCTGAAAAAAAGCAAAACGCTCAAATTGTATAAAAATTAATCAAGAAATTAACGTATACATATGTGTATTTCTGAGAGAAATAAAAATTTATCCAGATCGATCTCGATAAATTTTTGATAAATGAAAAATGTTTTCTTCCAATAATTTTGATACATAAATAAATAAAAATTTGCTTTGAATTTGTATATTAGAACGCGTTTTTCCGTTGAAGCTTTAAAAAATAGTATAACACTGGGTATTAGCCTTGATGAAATTACGTAAATTGTATTAACTACAAACTGCAGCGACAACCTTCCTTAAATTAAATAAAATCTTTTGAATATCTTAAATCGGACTAGCTTACAGTATATTCAAGGTCGTTACTACATTAGTTATATAAAAATGTAAGATAAAATAAAATTTGTAATGCGAGTATCTCAGAAATATAAATAAATTGAAATGTGAGTTAGAGAAAAAATATCCACTGTTTAATAAAGCGTTAAACAACCGGATTCACGATTTTTAAATTAAACTTTATCGATATTATATAATAATTAAAATGTCCCATATAAATTATTTTATAACTAATAAATATACAGTATTTATGGCTCATATTTTTATTGTTAACTATCATTTTTTATACAATTTATTTAATTATTACTTTTTATGAATTGATAAACATTCAATTAATAAGAAATTTTTGTTGCAATTTTTCAAAGTTATTAGAAATTAAAATGGAATAGTCAAAATATGCATTCCATTATTAGAGAACAACCGAAGCGTCCTGTTTTTGCGACCCAGTTTCCAGGACAATAAAAACAAGTAAAAACAAAATCACATAGAAGCTCCGCTCCTCCAGCGGCTTAAACCAAAAGATATATTCAACACGAAAAATGTAAAGCGTCGACACATATTACAGCATGGCTACGTAGTACCGTTGCGTATCGGTACCTTTGCCTAAGATACCATTATATAAATTCACCGTTTATTGTGAACACTATAATGTATTTATAATTGTATATTGGGTTTTAATAAACAGTTTAAAAAAATTATTAGAGAACAATGGAGATTTCTAATAAAGGTTAGTGTCAAGCTTTTTATGCGATATCTGCAGTCAAATTTACTGCATAGCGCGCAATGCGTGCGTACTCATTCGATGAAGTCATATATATAAAATATATTTTAAAAACATTTATAATGCATTTAAATAATGTCTGAAAAATTTAAAGAATATCGTATATGTAGAAAGTAACTTTTATTTAATATTGGACAGTTGTATGCATCCGCATTATACAGTTCGACCGTACAGTATGAATATTCACTAACAATAAGTGAAGTACATATTTCATTACATATATTGCCTTGCTAATTGACCAGGAATTAGAACCGAATCTGATTTTTTAACAAAGAGTGATCTATACCAAAAATTTTAAATTAATAGAAAGTTAGAGTGAGATAAGAGATAATAATACTTCTATGGAAAAACAAATGAATATCGCAATTTCGAATGTACAAAGTGTCATGTAGATGTAGAACTGACTTCGCAAGTGTTATATTTATAAAACAAATAAATATGTGCCAGCTGACAGTATCTCACTCACATTTAACGGAGGAGAGAGATGTTTGGAATTTGCTACAAATATATATATTGCTCAATGGCTGGCCAGATAAAATTCTGATCCATGGTCAGTTAGAAAAGCATTACTATAATGCCGGAGTACCGATCTATGAAGCAATGGTAGGGATAGCGACAACCAGTTAACAAGACATTAACAAAACAACTGTCCCAGCTACTTAACAAAACAGTACTCTATCTATATGAAATATATGTATGTATTTTATAAATTCCTAATCGTTCCAAAACTATCTTAAAAAAAGTAATAAAGCGTTATACATGTAAATATTAATTTCTATTCAATACTCAAAAATTTCATGCATCTACGTTATGCACTTCGATCGTATACAGTAGTGTTTACGAACATCTACCAAATAAAATATGAATTATAGAATTACCTCCGCGTAGTATTTATCGACTCCAACATTACGAAGCGCTTTAGACAGATCTTTCACATCGATTCGCCCGTTTCCATCGAGATCTAGTTTTTGAAATATCTTTTCGAACCTCTTCTCATCCTCTGCCGGCAACTCATGCAAATAATGCGGTGGCATTACGCCATGCACCGCGCTCCCTCGACCATCGGGCATTATTCTTTGTGTACTTTCTATATTACGAAGTATCAAATTTCTTCCCAGTATATACCTGCGTTACTGTTGCACGATCTCCCTGTTTTCCTTATTTTTTATGCGTGCTTGTTTCCCGAACCACTTGCAGATTCTCAATACGATTACTGCACGGAATGTTTCGATCGTTATACACGCCTAGTACGATTGAACTCATAGCTGCACACACGTGGTGGCTATTAAACTGTGGACATCGATTTTCCAACCATTCGTGCACTTTCTACCAATAACAGAATGTGACCTTGCGTGTCTGTTTAACTGTCAAGCTTTTACGAATACTTCAAAATGTAAAAGTGAAAACATGCGTAAACAGAAAAATCTCGGGTTTGCACACGCTTGTCTTTCAAACGAATACGTCTAGATCGTATATTCACCATACAAGGTGGAATTATACCACTTTCCCCCACGTCCGTAACATAACTGACTAATTGTCTATGCACAACTAAGTCCAAATCCGGTGCCACTAGAACATCCTGCGTCGTGCCCTGTGTTCTGTACTCAGAGACACCATCTAATGGTAGGTTTCTGAATCATCTTTACGCGGCATCGATCGACAAAAGTGATTCTTCGAACGCGCGGATTTTCGAATTTTTCTTTGCGAGATTGCATTTATTTCATAATATTGTTGATTTTAATGGACAGGAATTAATTTTGTAGCGATAAATGAACAAAAAATTCATATTTGTGTTGAATAGATAAATATATTACACTCTCACTTACAGCACACTTTTTTTAGAAAATACATCAAACTTTTATGAATGTTTATAGACGATACAAAACGTTTGAAGAATCTTACCTCGATGCAACGATATTATATTGTCAAAATATTCGTACTTCAAATTTTTTGTATTTACATGCACCGATGAACGAAAAAATTAATAGAATTGTAATATTCTTCTAAGCATTTCTTAAAGTATTTCTCAACGAAACGGACGAATCAAATCAATAATTTATAACTATATGAATATGAGACGAGATGTATTGAACAGTGTAAATATTTTTATTTATTTCTCTAGATTCTAGAGTAGTGAACGAAATAGGGTAGTAAGTACTACTGTGAATCTATCACATGTGTATATTATAGTACGACTTTTTCCATAGTTATTTATTTTAGAAAAATACATTAAAAATGCCAGACTAACAATTATGTTAAACGCAATAGGCAATACTAATATGTAATGTTATTTAGAAATATATATTAACAATTTCTATGTAATAAAAACATACGCTATAAGATTTTTTATTTTACATACAAAACGATTTCAAGTAATTCCTTAATGTAATAATTCAGAAATGTACATACATGCATTGCCCATTATGTTTACAGCTAATGTAACAAAAAATCTTACAATCAAGAATTAATTTAACGTAAGTGTCACAAAAGTACTATTAGTACTGCTAAGTGCCAAGTGCTCACTGACTATATGCATTATATACCGATATGTATATAATTATTATTGTTTCATTATGTTCAAACAAAGAACGTTAATATAGATTGTATGTGGTTTCATACCATTAACATAGGTACGCGTGTATTATTATACACATAGTGACATGTTTAACATGCAATTAATCTGAAGCTTGCACAAACAGTATTGTTGCGCTTATTACTTCCCAGTGTACACAGCCCTCTTCGCTTTTTATTCTCTACATTTATTAATGAGTCATACTACGAATAAAAACAAAATAAGCAAAGAAAGAAGAAACAGAAATCAAAGGGCAACATCTTTTGTGAAAAGCAGATCAGTACCTAGTCAATCATAATTTCTTTAAACAACAGAAATATTCAAGGATTTTTCAAAGCTTTTTAGTTGTCTTTATAAAGGAATTATATAAAATATTAGATAGTAATTTGAAACAAAACTTTATGAAATTAATAATCTTAGAAGCTTTTGTTTCTGAACAAACTGTGAATATGGTGTTCATTTACAGAAAGGAACATTTGATCTTTTACATTCATTCTTATTTTTATTTTACAGAATATTCAAATGACTCACTTTGATCAGAATTGTAAAATCAACAAAATTTGATATTTATAACTATATCATTTGATGTAAAACGAATGTTGAATCTTGATTTAAAATGTAAGAACTACTTTCACATAAAAAGTATTTGTTAGATTTATGTCAAGAAATTAAATAGTGATCCCTTTCTGCAATATTGTCACACATTTTCTTCAGTACAATCGCCAATTATGTGTTGTGATATCTGAATATAATATTATGATGAATGTATAGTGATTGCAAACGAAGTTCTCATAGACATAATAAAAAATTTGTACTACATAAACCTTTCTTTAAGATCTCATAATTGTATCTGTGAAATCAGTAACAAAATAAATAATAAAGTTTCTAACATATTTTTCAAACATATATAAATATAGTTTCAAATCTAAACATAATCAATACCAATGATACCTTCAATGTAAAACAAACATATAATTTAATATTTTGTATATTATATATCTTCGAATCTGCAATGGAAATATATTTTTTTATAAAAATATAAGAAAGTATTTAATTTTTTCATGTGAAAGTTTTCAATTACTCCATCTAATTAAAAGTAAAATAGATGTAGTTTGAATGGAGAAAAATGTAATTCTATACACTGGAGTAGAACAAGTTAATTTTTTCTATAATTTTAATGATAAACGAAAGAAAGTTGCTACTATAAGTTAATAAAACAAATAAAATTGCACCATTATTCGTAATTTTTTTTATAAGAAACTAGTTATGTTCTGAGATTACATTTCTTTCTATGGTTCAGAGTAATGTGCCTCTGCAGGATTCAAAAATACTG
The DNA here is from genome assembly GCF_051014615.1 of Bombus vancouverensis nearcticus. NCBI lineage: Eukaryota > Metazoa > Arthropoda > Insecta > Hymenoptera > Apidae > Bombus > Bombus vancouverensis. The sequence continues at coordinate 6,828,257 of NC_134911.1, forward strand.
AACTCAACATGTGCAACTGTACAAAATGTTTTATATGGTCTTGTATGTGTTGCTATGTATGATTCAAAAGGCACATTTTAGTTCGAAAGAAATAATATTCTACATGAACATATCTAGTTTTGTGTAGCAAGGCAAAACAATAGTTTTAATGAAAAAGATCAATTTTCCTTTGATCTCTACATTTCATAAAAAGTCTATGTCATTTCCACTAAAACTGGAATTATGAATATCTATACTACACATTATTTCATAAAAAAGAGAAGAACCCAAAGACTATTGTAATGCATAAATCACTATACTGTAAAGAGATTACAACTTGATCAATGTACTCAGCTTGATCAAATTTTTTATCACATGTACAAAACATTATTAATATTAAGTGAGTAAATTTTTTTTTAACAAAGAAACAAAAACTTTCCATTAACAGATGTTATATCAAATGCAGCAAATAGCTATATCAAGAATATAAATTTTCGTCCATAAAATAAAATACATATCTCACTCACATCCTGCTGTGAAAAATATTAATTTCATCTTTCTTTTTTTTTTTGTTTTTTCAATACAGAAATAAGAACAGTATGCCAATAATACATACGTTAATTTGTGTCTAGCATAGGAAATTAAGATAATAGTTAAGAGGAAGCCAATGTGACTGTTTCTATTTCTCGTAAGTCCGTAAATCGAACATGTTTACAAATGTGAGAGCTGCAGCTCGCATAACAGTCTGTTTACATTATTTTGTTCACTTTCTAGTAACAAATAATTTTAAATCAGTGGCTCTCAGACTCTGTTGCACTAGATAAACATAAATTTACAAAAAAGGAAACTAAAAAATAAAAAATCATAAAAATTCCTTAAACCTTTCAAACATATTAACTGCTACAAACATACCAATAGTTTGAAAACCACTGTTTCGAACGAATCAATTAGTCACAGCAAATAAATTAAAATGCAATGGTTCTTTTACCAGGCACAAATGGAATCTATAGTTAATTTTCCACTACATATTGTCAAATAAAGGAAAATTTTATACATTATTAAATTTTCCTCATTTTACCTTTTCTCTCTTTTTTTTTTAATTTTTCAAGTATTCAAAACTGTAACATTTTGTACTTAAAATGTGAAATAGGACTCTTAGTACTGATTTAAAAAAAGATAGAAAAATAAAATAATTTTTTTAACTTTACAAAAAAAGGGAGAAAGTTAACAGTCATGAGAAAAATAAATTTCTCAATTACTTTTGCTCATAATCTCATTAATGTATCAATTTTGTACAAATTGTATTAATTTGAGAACCAATTATAAATGATTATTCAAAAAAATAAATTTAAAAAAGGAAAAAAAGGAAATCCAGAACTGGAATTTGTATTTTAAGACTTGGTACCAAACTTGACATCGTATTAATATTATGATATAACAAAGTGTGATATGATGTACAAGTAACTGTGTTTTATTTAGAAACATATTTTCAAATATGAAAACATGAATCGCAAACGGAAGTACAGTAAGAAAGCTAAGTATTTAAAAAAAATTTTGTTTTATCAGCTAAAAATCAATTATTATGTATATATATATATTTATTTATATTTATAATTAAGATATATATATTTATTTTAGAAGCAATATATATCTTAATTATGCAATATTTTAACAGAATATGTTAATTTTATGTATGCATAACACCTATATGTATCCGTATATTTTCATCATGTAACCTTGTTGCAGGTTAAATAGCATTCTTTCCGAATGTATCAATAATATAATATTCTTTGCTTCATTGTGCAAACATATAAACAAAATATACTACATCCTGTCATGTTTATAAAACACTGACATTATTTTCTGTTAAATTTTAACAAATCTACTCTCGTTCGTCTAATTTGTTCTTGTCAATGAATGTCCCCATTATGATATCTATAACGGAACATCGATCAACCTTCCACTGGTTTTATAAATGTAATTTCAATGCGGCAGCTAACTCTCACTTCTTCCATTGATTTTTCTTTATGATAGACTCCCTACTGCAGCTAGTAAAAAATTAAAACGATGCGACTTCCTGCATAACTAAACATGAATTGCTACATCATTATGAAGATTTCTTTGAAATCTTACATTACCAGGTATGTAAATATGAAACTGGAATTTTTGTAAATTCGAAGTATCGCCCATCGCTAGCTATACATTTTTCCCACCTGTCTGGCAATTGGTGGATGCCACGCCAAAAAAACTGTCGCTCTTTTGAGGCAAACCAGTCATCGAGCCATTTTCGTACATTTTCGTAAGAAGTGAAGTGCTGGTCAGAAAGTGCGTGTCCCATCGATGCAAATAAATAGTAATCGGACGGAGCCAAGTCTGGTGAGTAAGCCGCGTGCGAAAGTATTTCCCAACTGAACGCTTCAATCGTTTCCTTGACCGGTTTTGCTGTATGTGATGGTGCATTATCATGAAGCAAAATTACTTTGTGTTGCCTTTTTTGATATTCTGGTCGTTTTTCACGCAAAGCTTGATTCAAATCGATCATTTGTTGTCGGTAGAGCTCAGTATTAACGGTTTCGCCAGGTTTTAACAGCTCATAATAGATCACACCCTTCTGATTCCACCAAACACAGAGCATTGTCTTCCGTCCATAGCGATTTGGTCTTGTAATCGATGTCGGTGGTTCACCTGGAGCTACCCATGATCTTCTACGCTTAGGATTCTCAAAATATATCCACTTCTCATCGCCAGTCACAATTCGGTGGAGAGATAACTTTCTTTTGTATCTGGCGAGCAGCATTTCGCAAGTGGTTTTTCGGTTTTCCTGTTGTCTTTCATTCAGTTCATGTGGAACCCATTTTCCCACCTTCTGGATCTTTCCCATGGCTTTCAAATGTATGGAGACGGCTTCTCGTGTCACGTTTAATTGATCAGCGAGTTGTTGTTGCGTTTGAGCGTCATCCTCATCCAACAATGCTTGCAATTCGCTGTCTTGAAACTTTTTCGGTGGTCTTCCACGTTCTTCGTTCCTCACGTCAAAATTGCCACTTCTGAATTTTTTAAACCACTCAAAGCACTGTGATTTACCAAGAGCATGCTCACCGTAAGCTTCGACAAACATTCAATGCGATTCTGTAGCAGTTTTCTTCAAATGGTAACAGAAAATCAATGCTGTCCGCAAATCGTAGTTTCCAGGCACAAAATTTGACATGTTCAACGCTATTACAAACTATGCTGTTGTATGAAACTTGTATTGTTCTGAGTCGAAAATGTTTGTGAGATGTCAACAAAGACTTTTGGCATCAATGACGCAGTTTAGTGATAACTACATTATCAGCTAGGATATACTATATCTATAGGCAAATTCCGGTTTCATATTTACAGGCCTGATATTTACAACTAGTTTTTTACCTCCACGTTAATAATAATTTCAGGAAAAAATACATTCTCATAGTTAAAGAATTAATATTAAGTATGAAGACGTTTTAAAGACATAGTACATGAGGAAGTAGTAAATCCACTTTTACATTATACCATACCAATAGGAGAATCTTTCATGTTAATTAGGGACGATAAATTTGTCAATCTATTCATTCGATAATGCATGTTGTTTTCTTTTGATTTCGTTTCGCAAGAGCAATAAAATGTTTTTTAGGCAAATAGTAGAAATTTCACTTACTTTCATTCATTTTGTTGACAAAATTTAAACATGCTGATGCATGGAAGTTCGCACGAAAAATTATTTGCACATGTTAAAAAGAACATGTTCCGACAAATAATAGTCAGATCTAAGAAGTACATAACTTAGTAAGAATCATTTATCTTACTATTATTTCTTAGAATTATCCTCTTCACTTGACCAATGTTTTTCCTGTTCTTGCAGTTCGAATTCCCATCGTAATTCTAATTCCCGCATATCATTTGCGATACCTGCTTCGTAGGTATCTTCCTAAGAACCAATTTTAAGTTTTATATAAATTTTTAATCGATTATTTTTACAATAAGCAGATTTGATATATTTAATTTCTTTCTTCCAATGCAGTACCACAACACCATAACTTACTTCTTCGGGCTTATAATCTTGACTGAAATTTTGAGAACTAAGTAAATTGTTCGACGATTGAATCCAAGGTACGGTACCGTATGGACTCCAATTTCGTACGTCTTTTTCTTTTTCTCTGATGCCAGCTTCAATCATTTGTAATTCTTGTGCTAACCTTTCCCCGGCCGTAAAAGTTGCACCTTGTGTGGCAAGCTAAAAATGTTTTTACATATTAATGTTATTAAATATTTTATTTGAAAGCAAACAGTAAATGAATAATACCTTCAAGTCATTAATCTTCTTCTCAAGATGTTTTAATTGTTGTTTTACCTTTTGCGACTCAAGAATTAAGCTGGAATAAATTTAATTATAATAAGATTAAATGTTCCAAATAATTAACAAGAAAATAATAGTGTATTAAATATTAGCTTACTCTTTAGACATACTATCTGGTCGAGGAAGTTGTGTGTGCGTTGACGTATCGGATATATTACGACCAAATGTAATGTAACTATCTTCAAAATTACTGTTATTGATAGCCTGTATTCCTCCATTTGCACCAATTGTAGCATAAGCTGTAATAGAATCTTATATTTTCTAGTGCTCTTTCTCTTGCTCCCAAAAACATTTTTCATTACACTTACGTTGATTTCCATAATACCAAGATGTAATAGAATTTGTAGTTGGCATAGATCGATAAGCAGATATTGTAGGAGATGTTCCTCCATCTGCATAGAAATTAGTAGACTGTACGCCATTAGTAGATCTAAAAGAAAATTATTTTGTTATGACTTAATATCATGTATTTATTTTTCGTAAACAATATTTCTTTACTTGATAAAGTTATAAAAAGAATTATTACCTGATTAAGTTTTTGGATAGTTTAGAAATTGGTCCATATTTACTATTTGATGATGCGTCAAATGGCACAAATTCATCATCGAATAGAATGGGATCTGCACAACGGAAATTATTGTTGCAATTTATATTTGTTGAAGAAACCATTGGATTATTTGGTGTGTTTGTCCATATAGAGAAATTCGATGATATTGTGTCTCCTTGTATGTCGTAATTCTGTAAATAGAAAAAGAGAATAATAAAATATATGTTCCAAACTTTCATTGTAATTTCAGCACTGAAATATTACAATTGTACCGTTTTCATCTGTGGCCCTTGTTTGTTGACAATCGTTCCAAGTTGGTTTAATATTTCCACCTTGCGTTGCAGTAACATCGCCAATGTTTTTGCAACAGTTCGCTGCTATAGTATACGAGAACATTTTAACATGCAGTATGCAGAAATATTTCAATATATACAGTAGAAGTTACTAACATATAAGAATAATCATATTACCTTTTTAGTATTAGATATTCCATTAGTCATATTAGATGAAAGCTGCGACGAATCCCAAATATTAAGATTAGGTGCAGTGTAATCAACAGGTGTATTAGGCATAATATAATGAGAACAATGTACGTCAATATTTTTCGTTGGTACCACAGGTAACATTCCTTGAGGAGATGGTAGCATATAATTCGTTAATGATCCGATAAAATTGTTTTCATTTGTTGGGTTGTGATGTTGTATTGGATTAACTTTATTCATAGAATTAAAGCCTGAAAATGATATAATTGTAATTTTTCCAATCAATGTTTTGTATTATTTATTTTATACAAACACTTACTTTCCCTATGAGTATTATCATGCGACTTTATGGAATGATAAGATAAATCGTCATTTTGTTTAAATGTCTTATTATTTGATCCAGTAACTGATTTGTCTGTTTTCGCATCCGAATGGTTGATTCCAGGTAAACTTGATCTGAGACTCAATTTCCGACTTTTTGATCTATATCTAATAAGAGAGTAGATGTACATACATAAGAGATACATTTATACAGAATTTTCTTAGAATTTTCTTGAACACGTACATGTATACTTACTTATCTAGTTCCATGTCACTATGAGCAAATGTACAATTAGTAGACCTAGGACAAGAGCCTCTAAGTGCGAGATCTCGACACATGCTCACTTTATATTTTGGTTGTCCAGGACCTACATTGTGGGTACCATCTTGTGTTTTCCGATTACCGTGTTGTTGAATGAACTCTACTAACGCTGCGACTACAGTTCTAACAGCTTCTAATGCTGCTCGACATTCTGCTAATGTAGGAGGTTCAGTTTCTATAACAAAATTAATCAGTTAAATGAATCCGAAGTTAATCCAAATATTTAATTTGTTTAATATAATGTTGCAATGTAATGGATCATACCTGGGCTAGGATCTATTGCAGCTAGCAATTCTAGTTGAGGTCTTAGACTACTTAATTGTCCAGGATCAGGAGTACGTTGAAGAGCAATAACCAATTCTTGTACACTTTGAGCAAAAGATTGTGGAGTTTGAAGTTTATCTATAATACTTTGCATATGAGATTTATGGCTTGTATCTCCATATAACAATGCAGACCATTGATCAGGTGCTATTCTTAAACCAGCTTCAGTCGCAATTTGCACTATTTGAGCATCATGCTCCCTCCTCAAAGCTTCATATGTTCTAAACTCTTCTTTTAATTGCATTAATGATGAATCTCCTTCTCGTTTAGATACCTATTCAAACATTCTATTTAAGTATTGTTCTTAATAACAAATATTCATTATTGCAATTGAAGAATAATTCTTACCTTAAAACAACTTGCTCTATACAACAATTGTACAACATGTCCTATGCTAGTTTTAGAAGCTTGAGGAAAATGTGATTCTAGACGTTGAACTACAAACATAACTAATACTTTCCTAGAAAGAGCAGATCCATCTTCCAGAGCTAATAAAACAAGTTTTAGTACTTCTTCTTGCATTGCTGCAAAGAAATGTTTATTAGTATATATTACTTTATTCATATTTTTCATTGCTATTGAGTTATTTGATAGTAACATACCTGGCCCAAGAAATTGACATCCACGAGCTCTTACAGCAGCCCATAGATTAGCATTAAGTTGTTGTGGATTTTGATGTTGTAGTATCAACTCTGTAACTGATCTTTCACCCAAACTTCTAGCTGCCCTTACTGCACGCGCTCTTCCTTCTGGTTCAACCAACTGGCAACCAACTAAAGTTACCAATTTCCTTTGCATAGGTCGAGAAACAAGTCCAACACCTGTTGTTTAGTTAAACATAGGCTCAGATTATGTAATGTTATTATAGAATTGTCTACACAAATAACCATTAATATTACCTGTAGCTAAAGAAGGATTTGTCTGACATGGTTTGAGATATAGAGCAAGTTCCTCAATACAACGTTTTGCAACCAAATAATTAGCATGGTCTTCAGGTGGTAGCAATTTTTGATAAGCTGTTGCAACATTTGTGGGAACAGGATTTCCCACCAATTGTAATAAAGCTTCATTTACTGGTAATCTTTCTATTTCTGTATTAATAATACTCTAAAATATGTAATATAAATAAATTATAGTTCATAACAAGAGGTAATTTTATATTAAATATTTTAAATAACAAAAGTCAAATATATAAATATACAAGTTTATTTGTATGATAATAATAATAAAACTATTTACTTGATCAAAAGGGCATTGTTTACGATGTAAATTTGCAAGGCACGTACGACATATGGTATGACCACATCCTAACGATATTGGACCACGTATGGCCACATCAAAGTCATGACAGCAAACTGGACACGAAAGAAATTCAGTCCACTGTGGTGCCTGTATTGGCATTCTATAACAAGATCATATTAAAATATTCCTTTCATTGTTTAGTTTCACAACTTTCTGCAATACCATTACTTCTTAAGAATAATTAAAACAAATTTCACATCTATAATTAAAACATTTAATTTAATTCCTATATAATAATTCATTTACATTTATTTAATGAAATCGTAGAAACAAGAAATTACGGAATACATCTCGCAATAAGATGAACTAATTTCGTGGAAACCTATAAATTTAGCAAATTATTAGAAGTAAATTTTATTCATTAAATTTTATTTTACAAGTTTCTAAAACCAATAATAAATCTAGAACAAAACTTGGTTTTGATTGCAAAACATTTTTCTATAGCTATAAATCTCTTCGAAACAATAACGTTTTCCTATCAATTGTTTTTTATACGATGATTATAGTTTTCCTTTGATCCCATAAAGCATGAAATCAACTTTTGTCTCTAGAAAATAATACGAAGAAATTATTTCGTATATAATTTTAATCACGCAATTAAATGAAAAATTTTTTAATCGTTGTCGCTATTACTCGTGTCCGTCGAATGTCTGCTCTACATAGAATAAGAAAAAAAGAAATGATATCCGCTTATGCCACGAGGAAATATGTCGATGTATTGTTGTTAAAATAACGAATAATTAATAGAAAAATTCACCTCGTTTTTGCCTTTACAAAACATCACATTAACTACTCCGTTACTTCGCATACAGTTCTGCCATCGAAGCAGGAACAGATGAACCAGAAATCGTAAGATGAGCTCAGCACGATATTCCTCACGTATACTTTTTTACCTCACTAGCACCCATGACGAAAACAATCTAGAAAAATAACGTCCCAACTCCTCTCGACAGAGAGCGCTATAAACAACATAATACCAAATTTTCAAAATTTTACGAATTGCAAATTTAATATAATTAAAATATAATATACATATTATATGTTTATTATAATATAACTAGTTATAGTTATACTAGTTATAACTAGTTTGCGAATTTGTATGAAAATTCAGATAGAAATTGTTTTACCTGTGCAATTCTGTGCAATTTTACACTTTTACGTTTCCTATAAATGCATAAAATCTGCAGTCTGTTCATAATTAACATCTCTTTAAAATAGTTTCAATAAACATTGATATATTTTTTAACATTGAAAGATTCGAGATTTAGTTCAATTCATTGGTATTTGTAATATATTTATAAACTGAAAATTTAAATGAATTTTCTAAATAACGATATATTAAAGATAAAAAAGTATCCAAGTCACTGACTGATTATCGTATTTGAATTAGGTTTGCGTTAAATTTTCTAAACAACGATGCACCAAAGATACAGGTCACCGAATGGTTATTGCGTTTATATTAGGTTTAGGATAAGTTCCCTAAACTACGATGTATGTAAAGTAAAAAAAGTATCCAAGTCACTGATTGGTTATTGTATTAGTATTTTTATTCATTTTATTAATGCAATATATTTATCTGTTTCAGATAATCATAATCGAGTTTCACATCTAGGAAAATTCTAAATATACGATTTGTTTCCCTTGGTTCTCTGTCTCGGAATATATTGTATTACTGACATTACCTAGTTTCTGGATGGGAAAGACGGTGAATATGCGTTCTCTTCACACAAGATTCGTATGAGCTTCAATATACTGAGCGAAGTTTGACTTCAATTTGACTGTGATTATTGATCAAAATCATCAAATAAATAGATACTTTGCCCTGACACGCTGGCAAGATAAATTCTAAATAAACATGATATCGCCAATAGATGAACCTTTATTCTCTGATATTGCACTTCGTATGCTAATGAATACCGTTTCGCATCCTATCGAATACGCTAAAGTTTTAATACAGGTAACAAATATACTTAGTGGATAATTGACGCAGAAACTAAAATTGTTCAAAGGAAACTTATAATTTTTATTTATAACAAAATAGATCGGATATGAACCGATTCCACCACGACCTACAACTACTTTATTTGGACAACCGGCTTTAGCTTTACCTAACGTTTTTCAGTACGGTAAACAATTTTATTTATAGTCATTCTTTAGTGTCATAAATAAATTAAACTATGAGATTTTGAAATTACTTTGTCATTTTGATTGATGCAAACTGCTGTTTCTTTTTCTTTTTTTTTTTTTTTTTGAAATTATTACTTTACAGTTAGATACATAAAGAATGTAGATGGATTCACTGGTTGCTACCGTGGTCTTATTCCAAAATTATGTGCCTACACTGTGAGTGCTGTAGCTTTTGAAAAAGCTTCTAAATGCATTAAATTTAATGATGAACCGAGTAAAGAAATTTATGATTGCGATTTAGAAGAAAGGTAAATGTATAGATATGTATATCTGTATGTGTAACATAAAGTTTTCAAATGATAGTTATAAAAATGCACATTACATTTTTTTATAGTCAGAATCATAAAAAATGTATATATGAATTCATACGAGACCTAATTAGTAGAATGATTGGAATTATAGTTAGCCATCCGTTAGATGTTATTGCGTTAAGGATGATGGCACAATTTGTTGGTGGAGAAACAAAATACAAGTATGTAGATACCACAATATAGATAATAGAACTCAAAATACATGTATAATATATTTTGCTATTAATCATAGATGCATTATCTCTTTGTTTACGTTAACAGCGGATTGTTTAGATCGTTTGTAGAAGTATACAAAGAGAATGGAATCATGGGATACTATGCAGGATTATTACCTCGGCTCATTGGAAATGCTGCTGTATTAATGCTAGTCAGTTCATCTACTTATGTTATTGATAAATACATTATAAGTGATAGAGAATTGAAACCATATGCAGTTTCTGTCATAAGGGTAAACAGATTAATTATTTAATTATAATATACATATCATGACAAATATTACAACTTATTCTTTACAGTTTATAGTAACAACAATTACATATCCATTTTTAGTGGTATCACACTGTATGGCAGTTAATAATTGTGGGTAAGTTGATTTGAAATAAAGATAATTTTGTATTTATTTTAGAAGAGTTAAAATACACATTAATTTAATAAATTTTATTCATCAAGATTAATTGCCGGTCTTCCTCCACAAATGCCAATTTACAATAGCTGGTTAGATTGCTGGTCTCACCTTTCAGCTGCCAACCAGTTAAAAAGAGGAAACAGTCTCTTATGGCGTTATTATATGGGGCCACAAGTGATAATTAATGGAAAGCCAATACCCATTAACAAATACAATTTCCACTTGCAAAGTACAACATAGTAATAAGACATTGCATTTATTTGTATTTGAAAAACTAATAGTAAAATCACTTCTGTGCTATATACTTTTTTTTTAAATTTGCTATTACAGTACATTGTTACATTTATATATTCCTTTAAATCAATCCTACTTGTTATTACACCAAATATTGATTAAAAATATTTTTCTTTGGTATATATATTTTATCAGAAAATATAATTCATATTGAAAACTGAACCATAAGTATTTTAAACATGTACAAGTATTAAAGAGTATTAATGAGTACAGTTACTATTACTAGCTTGGTAACTGACATTCCCTTTGGCGTGCAATAATTGCATTTAAATTACCATTTAAATAAAGTAATATCTTTAAAAAAAAAGAACATAATATAGAAGTAGTTACCCCAATTAATTTTTTTGTATCTGTATCGCATTCGACAATAACTGCCCGAACATTATTGAATTTTACAATATGTCTTATGTATAAAGTGTATAAATTGGTATTGTACCACTTTAAAAAGTTCTAATCTTATATGAAAAAACTATTTCCTACAAAAATTATCTTTTATAGTATCTGTATATATACTATGAAAATAGATAAATATAACAAAAAGTAAAATTAAGTTATGCAATCAAAATTCGTTTTATATATACTTTCATTTGTTTAAGATTTATAAATATACATCTGCTTGCTACAATAGCCATTCCATAATTCTTTTATGCAAAATGTGGAGATTAAAAAGAATATTTGATAAAAAGTAAAATTCTTGAAAATAAATAAGTATTCAAGTATGTACGATTTTCATTATTTATTATTTTGATAATTTCAATCAATTTACAACGTGATTATGTCATCAGGCATCAAGAAGTTTGCATATTGGATTATCGAATTGTATTTGTTTTTTTAAACATCCTACAAATACTATACTGAAGCCTACATTATTATATAGTACGCCTTTTCGACTCTTGTATAAAAAAAATATCGACTCGGAGTACAACTTTAAATACATACACATGTTTCATCAAATATTTCATTTGAACTTTAATCTATCTCTGTAATGCATTAATATGAATGTGAATATTGAACAAAGCCATGAATATATCTTTTTAACGTATATTTGTCCATTTTAAGTTCTACTTAATTAAAACAAACTTGTATTGAAACTTTGTGTTATTGAATAATAAGAGCATTGTAATTTTTACTGTAATAGTAATGTGGAATCAGTTATCCACAATTCATGTTCCAGTCTACAGATATTGTTTCAATAGTAGAAGAAACATCACTTACTGAGCTTAATACTTGATACATATTATAGTTATAATCTCTAGGCATTATAAGATTCTTGTCTCAAATTTCTACTCTAATTCCTTTATATTAAATATCATTTTTGGTTTAAACATGTTATTTATACATTTACTTGCGAATAAAATTATATAATATACTTCATTGTTTTTTGTTATACAAATCTGTTTGATTATTAAATTGATTCGTTTCTAAAATACTTTAATGAATACATCCATAAAAAAATAAATCTGAGAAAATTAATTCGGTCAATCTGAAATGATACATTACATATCTAAAACCTTCACGAAGGTAAAATATTCAAGTTTGAACAATTTATTAATGTTACATTTCGCATTATTAACATCAAAGAATAAAAGGCATTTGTGACGTTTTTCGATCGGCGAATATATTTATTACTTATTTTCAACTTAATGTATAAGGATATTTATGTATAAGCATAGCAATTTAAGTATGAATAAGCCTAAAAATTGACGAAGAACTGTATTTCTTAATTTTAATGCAAGTTAAAGGAATGTATTTTTCCAAGGTAAATTTACGTAACTTCTTTTCTTTTCTTTTATTTTATTTATCGCTAGATCTTTCTGCATCTATGCAATTCCATGTCTTTTAATATTTTGTATATAAGGTAATCATTCTGTTTTACTTCAATTTTCCTGAAAATTTAATGTTATGCAACCACAAGACAGTATCACTATAGAACTGTACATCATTTGGTTGATCTTTTTTTACAATGCAATAAAGATTCGAACCATTAACATTTAATATTTATTTAACAAATATTACCTTATGCTAGTAAATATAACAAGTGATTGCTATCAGGTTTATATTATCACGACAATATTTAATAAGTTTCATACTCTATATACATGGTGAAATACTGTATGTCCAGGAATGTTTTACAGAACCAATTAGTATGAAGCATGTTTTTCGATTGTAGTTACTTTAATCTAAATTATGTCTTTGTACATTTAAACAATAAATATGTAGCATATCAGAAAAACTGTTCAGTATTCACATTCCTTGGCAAAAGTTCTAACAAATACCTTGCAAGTTTTTTCATTCAGGAATCAATTTCAAGTACTGCGTAATGAAAGATTCCTCTTTTTCCATCTTTAAATACTACGTATGTACAACAATACATATATCATTGATCGTTATAAAAGAACGGAACTTAAAATAAATAAAGTACTAATATTACTGTGGCAGTATAGTACTTAACTCATTAATAGAATGTATCTTCTTTGAGAAGATATGATCATTATCTTATGATAATCTATTAACTAAAATTTTGTTGTTTCTATGTTGACATTGAACAAATAATATGTTACCAACTTATAATTGTTCCCAAAATAACTAATTAACAATGATTTAAACTATACAGTTTGTCTTAGAATGATGCATAATATAAAAATTCAAATTTATTAACAATACCTGACAACTTTAGTTGATTTTATGCTAAATAATATTAAATATTTTGAGATATAAAACATAAATTTCTGTTGTATGATTTCATCATCTAATAATAAACTAGAATATACAACGTTTAAAGATTTGCGTGAAAATAAAATTCTAAAACAATGTCCTTGTAATGTTAATCTATCTGTAATTACTAAAAGAATAAATATCCATCAATATCTATAATGTAAAATTATTTGCTTGTTAAATACTTCTAGAGTATGGAACTTTATGTATATTCTTTTCATACCATACCAATGTAATGTACATAATGTATCAATAGTTCTAGAAATTTTCCGAGAAATATACGCAATATTGAAAATATAATAATCGTTATTCAACGGATTTTATATGTTCATAGTAACAAAAATATCTTTTTTTCTAGTATTACATTTACTATGGAAAATTGACTCATATTTTTATACATATGTATGATGGCCAATTTTTTATTATACCCCAAAATATCTTGTATATCCTGTTCGTCAGAGGGAGGGATTTAAAAACATATACTTTAAAAATTATCTATACATTACGCTAAAAGTTTACATACCTATTCGTTATGCTGTTGTAATGTCTTACATTCATATTAATCTTCATATAATAGTTCAAAATTTTCTTTCAAATATCTACCAAATATTACAAATAATGTTAGTATATAATTCGTTATCCTTCTGCATAAAGTTCCATCATCTTATTGTTCTTTGAAGTATAACTTGAATTTATGACGAATATTATGCAGTTATCTTTAGAATTATGCGATAAGTTATATAGATATAATTTCATTATTTAAAATATCGTTGATCGTTTGATTAGGAATAATATACATGTATTGAAAATGATAATTCTCTATTATACATTTTAAATAATTCGTGTTTGACTATAAACGTAAATTAGGCCATCGCAACAGTGCAATAAGTTTCGTTCGATGCGAATGGTTACAATTATTCGTAATTAGTGCATATAACATACACAGATTTCTATCTGGCTGCAGACATTTACTTTAAATCCTTTCGCCTATTTCAAGGAAATAAGATAATAGTACGTATATGTACGTTTCAACATTCATTATTCATCTCTCGTTCCTATTGTAATTAACATTTGTTTTTACTACTACTTCTTTATGTATATTACAATGTAGATATAGATAAAACAAATGATAAAACTTTTGTTTATCTAAATCCTCGTTTAATACTCATTGCAATGTCATGAATCATTTTCTGCATCATGAAATACTATAACTATCGAATGAATAGATTAATTATTTCAAGTCTAGTTCGACTTCTGGACTCTCTAATGAAAAAGGTTTTAAATTTTCCACTATTGGTGTTTGATCAGGATCGACACGTATGCGGATTCTATTTGTTTCTAAAGATCGCGGAAGTGTACGCGGAAGATCATCTTTGTATGAGCCAGACATAGGCGATGTATATGGTACATAAATTCGTACAACATCTGGACTTGGTTGATGAGGCGTTGCCCTAGGTGTGGGTAAACCACCACTGCCAGAGCTAGCATTAGAAATATTACTTTGAGTATCAAGACTATTGTCTAACGCTTGAGACCGTGTCGCCGAACTAAATACAGAAAGGTCAGCTGTCGAGGTAACAGATGTATCTGCCAATGACCGGCGTGAGCCATTGGGAGAGGCCCCATCATCAAGACTTGGATCAAATGAGAATTTGCTTCCTGCACATATATGTAATTTTTATTATACTGCAACAGGATATCCGAACAATCGTGTTTTCACAAAATACTTTCACATAGTAAGTGTAATACATTTGATTTAAAATCTGTATTAATTAAAGCTTGTCTCTAAAAACACACGCCTCACGCTTTTCTTTATGAATGAAATACTAATTAATTGACAATTAAGTTTAACGTGATTCTCATAATTTAATATTACTGTTACGTAACAAGAATATTTTAAAACGTGCACTGATATTTTAGCCTTTTTTCTTTTAATACTTTTTTGTATGAAATTTCCTGAGTATTCTAAAATAATCACAGTCTATTACTCCTTACTTTTTATTTCATAAAAAAATTATCAATGAAAATTTCTGATACAATCTTAAAGGCAAGTGTAGTTTCATTTTAAATGATGCTAAATCTATATAAAAAAATTTACTTACGATTATATAGCAATAATTATAATACTTCAAAATATGGCTTATATAATATTTCTGTAAAGTTCTATTTATATATGTATACGTTTACGAGCATATATATATATACGTAATTGAGCAATATCATACTTTTTAATCTCAGAACCTTATCTTTGAAAAGTACCTTACAGTCTAGTATTATATATAACCATTATATCAATCTCATCTGTATCTGTACTTTTATCTTTCTCCTCATCCTTAATAATACTCTCTTGTTTAGAATGTAGAAGGCAAGTATCTGTGTTACCATGTACTATGTTTTCACTATATCGTAACTCACCGCCAAGACCACAACTGGTTTGTTCAACCGGTGTTGTACTTTCTCTACCGTCATCAGCGAGTACAAGATCTCTACGTTGTGTTATAGATTCTCGCATTACGTGTTGTGCTTCGCTAAATTCTTCAGTACGTCTCCCAACCTAAACATATTAAAATATGTATTAAAGACGAGGTTATTTTTATTAGTTATTTCTAGATTACCTTGCTTGCAAAAGTAGGTTCCTTAAATGTGCCAAATGGGAATCGTGGTAATTCGTGTGGTAAGGGAGGGCCAGGATAATCCAACTTGGCACGTTTTAGTTCTTCCATACTACGTTCCATAGTACTTATTACTGTATCATCATCAAAGCAAAAATCTTTTTCTAATTTAATTTGCAAATAATTACAAAATTCATCTAAACTTTCCATCGGCATAAGAAAACGTTTATGCATTTTCATGACCGTGTATGCCATAGCAGGTAAAATGCGATCCCCATCTAATAAAAATATATCCCAAATTCGAAGACCGAGGCTCACAGGTGTCTGTTATAAATAAATAATTGTATTTAGATACCGTATGGTATGTATTAGGTTGTCCTAAAAGTCTCTTTTGTTTTATAAGGAAATAATAGATGCAAGACATTTTTTGTTTTATTGGAACAAACTTTTGTCCAACAGAACAAAATGGATCATACATAATTCAATAAAATAATATAAAAAAAAATGTTGTGTATCTATTACTTGCTTATAAAACGAAAGAGACTTTTAGGACAACCTAATAGAATAGATTTTATAACGATTTAGAAAACAAAGTATAAAATATTTTCTTACCCTCTCTTGGAAAACAACAAAAAACCATTTTAGCGCATAAAGAATAGAATCACAACCACATTTATCGAGTTTCCGTTTTAATTTTGGTAAAAATTTATTCATAATTTTATCATGATGCTCTATGAAACGATTTAATTTTGGAAATCCGTCAACATAAAATCCTATAAATATAAATATTTGTTTAATATTAAGCCAAAACATTTTTTAATATTGAATTTATGATACAAGTTCAGACCATGCATGGTATATTTTTTATCAGCAAGCAACACAGAAAGACCCCAAAATGCATCTTCTTCATCCATATACAATAAAAGTAATCCAGCTAATACAGACATCCCTTGACAATAACCGACTTCCATATTGTACATACTATAGGCAGCCAATACATAAAACATAGATCGTTGTTTTATGCTATACCTTTCTCTGTAGAAAATAATTAAAAATTTAATATAACTTTCAATAAATGTATACTAAGTTTTTATGCATTTTTAGAAATCTTTTATATAATTTACACACCTATAATTGATATGATCTCTATATTGTCTAGCTACATCAGCATCGATTTGTCTTATTTCTGTAGACCATTTACGTGCAAGTTGTAACATCTCTTCATATTTACCAGCTTGTTCTTTCTTTAAATTTTTAATACCCAATAACAATGCCCACACTTGACCACGAAATCTATTAGGAATTCCTTTATATACTCTGCGCCTTAATTTTTCCTTAGTTGAAGAACTATCCCATTGTTTTGTCATTTTCTCCCATTTCTTTAGTCTTTCCATTTCCACCCGGTGAGTCTTAATCTCATTAGGATCTGGTTTTTGTGGCAAACGTTTGTCACTAAAATATAAATGTTACATGTTAATGACAAGATAACAATAATAATTACTGTATATTATTATAATAATTACTGTATGAATCCATATCTGTCTGTGGTATGATATACTTCAAAGGTAGGATCTTCCCAAGGATCGATTTCTGCTCCATTTTCTCTACCACGGTCGTAGCAGCTAAATATTCTATCTCGCTCTGCAGCAGACCGTTTCAATAATTCTTCCTCATTCATCCCCCGTGAGAATTCGCAACCAGATTCTTACAAACATGCCGTCTTGTTAAGAGGATTCTATTCACCCTAGGCTGTTATCTACAATAAAAATTTTTATATTATAAACAATCTTGATAACCTTTAAAATTTTTATATACAGTTTCATATACCAACATAAACTCTAACAATACGTACATTTTTGAACTGTTAGTAATATATCACTGATAAATTAAATACAAAATAATCGCAATTTCGATCTTATAAAGAAAGAAGTACTAAATATATCCTAGGTTATTGTTGAGATAAATAATGCACTGTTATTTTTATACATATACGAGAAGGTGAACCGCAATTTTATTTTATAAATTTCGACGTTCTAAACTTAACGTACTACATATTGACAAGAAGCAAGGTTATATACATAGAAAATAAGTGATACTCTTAGTAATCAATCTGGATCTTACCGCTAAGAAACTGATTATATTAATATAAACACTGCATACTTAAGAATTAACTAGTTTTCTTCGTTTCATATTACATACATATAAGAAATCATTTCTTCGGAAGTCACTCGTTCAGCAAAACTACCGTACATACATACATACATACATACACACATACATGCAACTTCAAGTCGGATTTAGATGTTTCCATTCTCTTCTACGTATAAGTGTTGCCAACGCATTTACTCTAAACAAAGGCTTTTGCCAAGTTATCATCTGAATTATGTTGGAAATACCTTTATCACACAATATTTCTATTTATTATTATTATTATTACTATCATTATTTTAGTATCACTAAGGTGTGTCGTCGAGTATAATCTTTATGTTTGTATGGCAAAACATATAACTCAACTAATTTATGTTCTATCGACTTATAATTAACGCTGTTTACATATACATAAAGCTATTTTACAATGTCCGCTTATTTTTTACTAAAATAAAAATACTGCAATTATTCTACCTATAAATGAACAGTTTTGTACACTTAAATAAAAATTCTATTTATAGTTTTGAAATGTAGACAAATTTTCTTCTTAATATCCTTATAGACACTCTGTTTATCTCTACTCCTTATCAGATTCCTTCAGAAATCACAATGTAATATTGTGAACCTCATGTATAATCAATTTATTTTTATTTATTTATAAATGCTATTTATAAATACTTAAGCCATAGATCTACTTGTGACAAAGCTTATAATATGTATTAGAAATTTATATAAGAGCAATTTTATATATATTTAATTAGATATTTAAAATGTAAGATAAGTCAGGTCGCAAATTAAAACTTTAAATTTCAGTTGTAATAAAGAAAAAGAAGTGAAGGATGACGAAAATGAATGAATTCCTCTCTTTCATTATTAACATAGTTGTAGAACTTGTTATAGACTCATAATTTATTTAATTTTAATAATAGGTTCATATAGCAAAAAACCAATGGCGCATAGGTTAGTGTATTATCAACATTTAAGTTATATTGTAATCTCAATTTCCCTTTGTTAAAATTGCTAGAACTAAATAATACTAGATAATATCTTTAAATATATTGTAAATTGATGTACAAGAAATTAATCCTAAAGTTCTTAGAAAACCTACTTTAAAGCAAAGAAACTTCAGTATAAAAATAAATTCTAAGTTCATAATAATATGAATGAATACAAAGGCATTAAAGTTAGAGAAGCTTTATCATTAACATTAGCTACCAAAGATTATAAGATAAAAATTATACTAAACAGGTGTATTTAAAAATGGAATATATATATGAAAAAACACAACTCAAAGAAAAGGAACCAATTCTCCTTCCCACATACATTTATTTTGCAATATTCAAAATTCCTAATGTAGCATTACAGACGTAATTTCGATTACTCAATAGTTTTCAAAAATAAAAAATTCACGTGTTGTATAAACCTATAAAATTCTTATAGAAAATAACAAATTTGTTATTTTAACTATTCAAATACTTTTAGTATAAAAAATTCACATATCAAATCTATAGAATTCCTATACAAAATAAATATTACTTCATTTAATCAAATACTTTTAGTATCAAAAATTTACGTTAAAATACAAATTGTTTTCAAACAGATATGTTCCCCTGTATAAAAGTATTTGTGGCCCTGAAAAGGGCCATTTATGTTATTAGTCTGAAGTCTAAGCCTTTTTTTCGGTTTTCTTTGGCAGAAGTACAGCCTGAATATTTGGAAGAACACCTCCTTGCGCAATGGTAACACCAGACAGAAGTTTATTTAATTCCTCATCGTTGCGGATGGCAAGTTGCAAATGTCTCGGAATAATTCTAGTTTTCTTGTTATCTCGTGCGGCGTTTCCCGCCAATTCGAGAACTTCAGCAGCCAGGTACTCCATAACTGCAGCCAAATAAACTGGAGCTCCAGCACCGACTCTTTCAGCGTAATTTCCTTTTCTCAAAAGTCTGTGGATACGACCAACTGGAAATTGCAGTCCAGCTCTGTTCGAACGAGACTTTGCCTTAGCTTTAGCTTTTCCTCCTTTCCCACGACCAGACATTATCGGTTAACTTTTGGATATAAACAAACAGACCACTAACGTTACAACTGTTCGCTGCAACAAGCAGGGAACTACTGTTTTCGACTTTACCATTTCAGCTATTTATAGGCGCAGCGATACCTACTCCCGGACCAATCACTAACAAGTTCTATTGTGATTGGTGACAAGAAACAGATGTTTCGTACAACCGCTTTATGTCCTCTCTCTCTCTCTCTCTTTTCGCGCTCTTTCTCTTTCAGCATATGTAATTATTTTATTCTATAACCTGCAAAAAATATTAGGGTAAATAGTTTAATATATCTACATAAACTATCTTTGTTCGAAATTTCTATTTAAAAATAATTTCCATAAAAATTTCGTAAATATGAGAGTACGTACATATATCTCATAACTTTCTTTTCTTTTCTTCCTTTTCACTTTTTCAACAACATTATTTCTTAGGATTTGACATTTTTGAAAATTACAAAGCCATTTTAATTATTTTTTTATAGTAGCAAGTAATAGTTAAATAATACTGTAGTATAACTGTATTTAAATAATATTTTGTCATAGATCCTCGAGAATCATAAACTATTCATTACGAGAAATTAGTAAATAGCTGATATAAGAAAGTTAAATAAACTATAATTCTTTACTTCAAACAACCTATTTCTAATCAATTTTTTGAAAAATTTACTTTTCTTGGTTGTGTTACTCTTTCAGTAAACCGGCGATAGCTTGAATGTTAGAACGCTTGTAATACGAACATCTGTGGCTCTCTAAGAAACTCACAAAATGTATAATCGTCTGACATAACAAAGAACAATTCTTTACAATGAAAAATTTATACAAGAGAAAAAGAAACTGAATATTATATTCGTATATATAATATTTTTATATATTACATATATAGTAATATATACAACGTATAGCTATAAATAAAAGTATGGCAACAATACTTATTTTGTACAGTATTGTAATAAAAGTATACGTACAATTTTGTAAAAAACACAAACTTTGATTTAATTTCGTCGTTTCTTAATAAAATTACATATGTAATACCTTTGTTCGGAATAATATCGACTCTAGAATCAAAATATTTTCATTTGGTATTATTACTATTACAAAGTTTAATATCATTACTTGTGATATGTTTTGAAAATTCATTGATAAAAGTACTTACAAAGTTCACAATGGTTATATATTTAGAATAGTTCTAAAATCGATTCCTTTATCGACTTTATGATACTGAAAACTTACGTTTTATTAAAAAGTTCATTATCTACTTTTTAACATTTATTTCTATCGTACAACTATTTAATGATAATTCATTATCATTAAATAATCCATATATTTAAACTTTGGATCTGGAGGTAATATTTTACCAAAAACGATTGCATAACAAATCCCAATTTCTACAGATTCACCCAAAATTCTATAAGAAAATCTATTTTATGCTAATTCAGCCTCTTCATTCGTCATATAAGGCAAGTAAGATCACTATTTTTCAATTATTATATCATATTATAATATTCGATTAATTAATATCATACTATAATATACATAATATTCTTTGTAAAATAGTTCAAAATTATAATTATATTCATATTATCATTTAAATATAATGAATTAATTTAGTCATATCAAATGTTTATAGAATGTAAAAAATACACTTTTATAAAAAAATGAGTATAACTCAACGTTTAAAGCACATAAAAACGCACGTAACCATGTGTGGAATACATTCTATGAAATCAATTTCCAGGTAACAACAACAGCAGCGCGCCAATCGCGTGGCGAGGAATTCCATCTAGCGAGCATGAAGTGCCCTGATTGGCGCGCTGCTGTTACGTGATTTGGCTATATAAAGGAAGGGTTGGCATTGGATGAGCAATCTACAACCGACTCTTGTAACGGTTACATCGTTAGAAGTATTGAATTTTGAAGCGTTCTGCATTCAACATGCCGCCAAAAGTAAGTGGAAAAGCTGTGAAGAAAGCCGGTAAGGCTCAGAAAAACATAAGCAAAGCCGATAAAAAGAAGAAGAGGAGAAGGAAGGAAAGTTACGCTATCTATATCTACAAAGTGCTGAAACAGGTGCATCCTGATACTGGTATTTCTAGCAAGGCAATGAGCATCATGAACAGTTTTGTTAATGATGTTTTTGAACGTATTGCTGCTGAAGCATCAAGATTGGCGCATTATAATAAACGTTCTACAATTACCTCTCGGGAGATTCAAACTGCTGTGAGACTACTGTTACCTGGTGAATTGGCTAAGCATGCAGTAAGCGAAGGTACTAAAGCAGTCACCAAGTATACCAGCTCCAAATAAGAAGATATATCTAAATTGACACAATAAACTGGCATTGAATTTTAAGATTGATAAGCAAAAGAAATGGTCCTTTTCAGGGCCACCAAATTATATTAATGTTGGAACATTGTTCGCATATAGTTAACATAAGTTACACATATTTGTATATCCTTTGCAAAAAGTTTTTAAAATTCATTATGACTGTTTTGTAGTATGAAATAGGATGATGTCTTGAAAATGGCTTGAGAATGTTTCCATTCATACATACCTTAATTAATACCAAAATCTTAATACTTGTTATCGATGCAATAAGAATTTTTTATTATACGATGTTAGTTTATCATTCTAAAAATGCATAACTGAAATCTTACATAAATATGTTTTTAGTAAGCATAAAATATAGGAAACTGAAAAGACAAAAGCCTCAGAGACTATTAGATGTAAAATAAGTAAAATTTTTTTATTATCACATAATGTAACAAAAAAAGAGGTGATCTGCATCATAAATATCAATACACGTAACTTTTATTAATGGAAAGAGACGTTATAATATTTATGACAACATTTGAGCACTTGTGGTTTCTTCGTATTTACACTTTATATTGTGTCTTAATAAAATCCTTTTCTCACGGAACAAAGTATTTCAGTCATTTTGTATTTTAATTTTCCACGATTTATACGAATTTATGAAATGTTAGTTTATTATAAAAACAGTAGAAATTCTTTCTTACATACGAATTAAAACGTTTTGAATCGATCTAAGTTTCGTTATTAATTCTTGTCCATGAGGCTTGCTATACAATGTAGTTAAACACTTTGAAATTACGTCTTGGCACTTCGTTATTATTTTTCGTCTGCAATTCAATCAATTATTTTAACATTAATCGAATAGAAATTAAGTAACTGTCACATTTTGTCATAATTATTTTTATGATAATCTATTGATTTATTTTCATGATGCAGTAATGTACTTACTTAACGAAAGTATTGGTAATGTTTGAATGAGATATAAAGTAATTAACTAAATTTGCAGTCGATTCGATAAGGTGAAAATCATTTCCCTCGTTGAACCAAGTTCGAGTATCTTTGCCAATCATTCTGAAAACAAACATTATGCATTTATTTATTAAGTAAAATATAAAGAAATGGATTTATCAATAAACATATTCTACTTACTTGTAAATATCTAAGAGATCCTCCATTGATACTCCTAACTGTAAAAACCCAGATATAATTCCATTATTTGATACATTTAACTTACATGCTTTTATTTCTAACTGTTTTACTAGGAAGTCTGAAAAAATATAATACATCTTATAGTTTCATTTCATATTATATTTTCATTATATCATAATGGTGATAAAAGAGTTTTGTTATTACCAACTGGAAAACAGTGTGGTGATCCTGAATACTCCTGTCCCAAAGATATAATTTTGCTCATTAAAATAGTCATTTTATCTTCTGCTGTTGACGCATCTTTTAATTCTGTAAATATGTATTATCAAAACGTAAATACGAGATATTTTTTCATTCATATAAATGTATAAGGTAGAATGTTAATACCATTATTTATAATATTAGTCCAAATTTCCTGGATTAACATTGCATCTTGATGACCAGAACAATGAATTATAGATAATTTGCACTCCCACAATTGTAAAGGGTCCGCATATTCTTGGTACAACTACAATGAATGATTAACAGATATGAATCCTAAAAGTTCCATACAAATATCTTAATTCATAACATACATGGTTGGATCATACCTTTGTTATATCAAGTAACGAAAACTTTAATGCTCTAGATGCTTCATCGCTGAGTCTACCGCTTAAATGTTGGTTACAAATTGTATCTAATATCTACAATATGATGACAACATACAAATCATATTCTAAATAGATTTTGCCATAATATTTATAATCGCTTACCTGTTGTTGTATTCTAGCAACTTCTACTTTGTCTTCTAATTCACGTAAAAAAATGCCAAGGTATGGAGCGTATCCAGCCTGGTCACTTCTCATACAAACCACTGCTCGAGCTAAATATTCAACTCTCTGTGATAATGTTACATTTGATCTATATTTAAAGAAAAGAAAAGAAAATGAAAATAAAAAGTAGTTTCCTGAAATCAGGAAAAGAGGTGTAAATTTAATCAAAGTTATGTGCGTTATACGTACTCTTTAGTTGCTAAAGCATCCAATATTTTAGCTGCAGCAGCATGATTTTTATTTTTTTCATAAAATTGCCACAGCAAGTCTGGCGCATTGACTCGGGTAAGATAAGCTTCTAAAGAAGGTACTGCTAGAGCAACGAGTTCTCCATGAAGCCTTCTTTCTATCATCCAAGCATACACTGAAGCGTGGAGAATTTCACACTTGGAATGTAATGCGTCAGTTATGATGTCATGCAACTAAAAGATATAAATATTTATGTAAAAGATCCAGTAAATTTATTGGAAATAATATAATTTAAAAGGAAAGTATATTTTACTATTTCTTTTGCTGGTGTAACAGGCATAGTTGAGCCATTTTGTTGTGGAGGACCAGGTTTACTGGGTATGGTAGGTGTCAATGGATTAGAAATGCTTTGATTATAAAGATGATCCAATAACGTGGTGAATTCTTTATAAATCTCTAATCTATATACAAAAAATTATCTGAATAATTAGAATATGTGATATATTAAACATACAATTATTAAAATGTTATTTTATAATCAGTACCTTTTTATGTAAGCAAATCTTCCTTCTTGATCTTCGATTGGTTCATTATTTTTATAATAATGTAAGGCAGCATTATTAGGGTCTACTCTTTCTGCACAACAGAGACATAACTCGAGTACACCCGAATAAAATTGACAAGCGATAAATTGTTGGCATACTGCACTTAAATTTAGTCTGGGAGCAACTTCTTTGCAAAGCTAAGAATGTGAATGTAAACAGAGAGCATAAAATTGTATAAATAATGTTATACATAATATTAGAATGTTTACCTTTAAAGCAGATTGCAAATAGCATTCCTTCTCTTCTGGATTTGTACAACTTTTTGCTTTCAAAATTATTTCATTAGCCTACGATTTATAAAAATGTTAGCAATATATAAAAATAAAATCATGATTCTTTTAATTTTACTTCTTGTACCTTAGAACAAACAGCATCCTCACTTCTATATAAATTTGGACAAACTTCTCGTAATCTTTGACTAACAGCATCAACAGATGCATTATCTCCAAGATAACTGTAGATTTGTAAAAATTAGTACACCGGATTTTTATTATTTATTTAGTTCACTTACCTATCTATAAGATGAATGATCAATAATGAAGAAATTTCATGTCCAATTAAAATTAAATCTCGAAATGTAGCTGTAGAAAATTGATTAATTTGGTCCTATAAATTATTATAAATATTAATATAAAATTTTCAACTTAAAGAAAATTGTAATATGTAATTGACTAACCTTTGATAAACAATTTACAATATTATTTAAATGGTTTTCACATAAAATTTTCCAAAGTTCTAACACTTCACAAGCATGAGTAATGAAAATTTTTAATGCAGCTAAAGAATTCCTTTCTTCGACTATTGGTTCTTGGTAATGACTAGGTATAGTTGTTTCAAATCCATCAGTTATTCTAGTAGTACCATGTCTAAAAATCGATAAGTAGTTCAAATAAAATTTAATCATTTGTAAAGCTATTGAAATAGTATATAGATACATACTGCTTAGTAATGTGGGTATTTTTATTGAGAAACGATCTTAATGCTTGCAGAAGACTTAGAATCCAGCTAACTTGTCTTGTTGAAATTGTACTAGAGATCTGAAATTATAATATGAGTAAAGGTTAATATACAGAAACAAAAACAATGAAAAAAATTTATACCAATTTAAGTCACCTGAGTTTTGTTGTTTATAATTTCTTGTTTAATACAACGCATGTTCCATATTGGTCGAAGTATTCTTCCTACATACAGATATAAACCATTATGTTTTGCAGAAAATTGTTGTAGAGAAATGTCTGTATTAAGTCCAACTGGTGCATGAGGTCGAAATCCTTGAAGCCTTAAATCATAGTTTGGAACTCTTGGTGTCGATGTGCGCATATCTCCTATGACATTCATAAACTATATACAGAAAAACTTATAAAGAAAAATAAAACTTTCATATAAAATTAATGTAATACCTGTATTTATATTAGTAAAGTTAGTACCATGTACATCAATTGCAGGTCCAATGCTTGTCGTTCGTTGACTACCATATAAAAAGAATGCTCTTGTTGCCCATTCTGCCAACTATACAAATTATAATTAAATATTACTTTCTAATTTTACAAAACTTAATTTTTATAATTAAATTTTGATCTTAATTTTTAATCTGAATCAGGACCTCAGCATTTTGAGAACTTTCAAGCGTGGCTAAAATAAGACAAGTCGCACATGCTTGTTCCAATGATTGCGACTGAAAATATGCGCGAACGGCTTCTGTATCAGGACCACGTTGTTCTAATAGAAGCTGTTTTAAGATATCCATTGGACGAACTTGAACATAAATAATGGCACCCTGTAAGTAAAGAAATAAACAACTTGTAAATAACTACATCTAATAGATTTACAGACCTTTAATTAATTATATACCTGAGAAGTCAAAAAGATAAATTTTCGTGGCGCTTCCATGTGCTGCCTTACAAGAAGAGGAGGTTCTTCTTGTGTAATACTTTGTTTTTCAATACATATAGCTGGTTCCACAAGAATTTCTGCCATTGCCCATACGGGACTATCGAGGGATAAAGGACTTTGAGTTTCAGCTAAATAATTTGTGAATGGATAAGCATCATTACTTAAACATAAAGCAGTTTCTGTATCTCCACCGCAAACAAGAATTAATGTTCCTATAACAGATATATACTGCATAGTATATAAATTTTAACATTATGTCCTTAACAAAAAGATATTGGAATGTATACCTTTCCTATAATGTGCCATTTGTACTTTCCTTGGCCTCATTACTGTAGCATTAGCAGCATAACCTGGTGGCAATCTAACATGTATTAACTGCAGACCTTGAGGTCTTATTGTTGGATTAGCAACTGCAGTGCAACTGAAGTAAAAGCGTGTTCCAGTAGCTGCAACTACAACTAAGTTTAAATGTACTGATTCTGACTCTGTAATAGCTGATATGCTCACCAATGGTCGAAAATTATTACTATCCAGTGTTCTAAAAATGATAAATGTAATATGAATTATAATTTCAATTATTTAAAAATAGGTTTTGTATAAATATACATACTTAACAACATGAACAGCGTTTTGTACTAAGGAAGCTTGTGACAAAGACGCGACTTTGGACGCACCATTATTATCGATATCCCAAACTGTAATTGTTCCCTTATCACCGAGTGTGTATAAAATATTTCGTGAATCATCAACGGAAATTTGTATTATTGCTTCTTCTTCTGATAAAGCTATAGTGACAAATGATGGAACTAAAAATGATAATGGACCTTCAGAATGATTTATTTTTTTACAACGTTTCCCAAACCAGCTACTTTCTGCCTACATAACGAACAGATATTAAAGTGATTAATTATGATTTTTATATTGATTATTTTTATATTCATATTTGTGTAGCAAAGTTTACCTGATAATATATTTCATAAAGGGATCCATTTCTACCACCAAGGAAAATTCTCCCACTATTAGTGTTAGCTATTGTTGTAATGCCAATCCCATCCGTAGCAACTGTGAAAATTGGTTCAGGAACTAGTTGCATTTCTGGTGAAGTGCCTAAATTGAAAATTGAAACAGTAAATAAGGTAACAATAAGATTTAGAAAAGATGTAATCTTCAAGTAAAACTGAAACTGTATTATACCATCACTGGTTTCTGTTAATGTAACTCCAAGAATAGTTATTTCCACTGTAGTTGTAAGAATCAACAAATATTTTACATAAGATTGGAACACCCCTGCTTTGGGTTTTACTAAACCTACACTTATAATAGTTTCATTTAATCCATCAAAATATGCAACATCAGACCTAAAAACATATCATTATAAATATTAATTACTTAATTATGATACCTTGAGAAAATATTTTATAAACTTTAAATAAATTTTTACTCATTTTCATATGACCAAACATATATATCACTATCAATTGTAAGCCAAGCTTTTGAAATTTCTGTAAAAAGACCCATCATACAATGACATTGCATATCTAATCAAATATTAAGAAATTATATTTTTTATATAAGGAAGCAAACAAAACATGCATATTACGAATATTAAAGAATGATCAATTATATAAAAGGATACGATGAAAATGTTCCATTATCTCAGATGGTAAAGAAATTTTACTATATGCTTTCATTTGATTTATATTAGGAAAACATAATGACATCCCATTTAAATTTGGATAATCATGATCATCAAGACCACTAACAGTTGGTCCACCTAAAACAAAAAAGAGTTTCTTTATAGAACATAGAATAATAAAAAAATATGCAAGAGACAAGAGAACAACAAATTTACCTTGTACGTTATATCTCATAAGATTAATTAAGGATGGAAAGTTGCTATCAGCTGTAATGTGTATATCAACCACTTTCCCTGCCATTTCTAAGGCATCTAAGTGTATTTTAAGCGGTTCCATTTCAGTGAGGGTCATGTTTGTACGGTACAGGGAAAAATTAAATATTAAATACACACAGAACTAAATTCAAACAAAAAGATAGAAATAAGATAATAGTAAGGGTATTAACAAGTTTTAACGTGAATTATTATTATATAATTATTATCAACTAATATCATTATCCTTATGTACTTATAAATAATTATCTGACTTTTTCGTCTAAACATCCTGTGATTAAAGGTTAGACTTATTTATTTATCTAAACATTGAATAATATTGAAAATAATAGGATCTACTGTATTGTTTTTTAAAAACATAATTGCATCTTAAAAATAAAAACGTATTCATTTTACTTAAGAAACACTTACTACAATTTATTAGAACTATTTATATATTTTTAATGACATTCACGAGGCTTATGCCGCTCGCGCCACACAGGTAAATTTTAAGTTGTATTATCATACAAACTATATACGCATACGCGAAACTAATGAATCTTATTGGCTTGAATTTATCTGGTACATAGGAGATAAATATGTTTGAATTCAAATTGAATCTCTTTATGCATTAAACAATTTACGCTTAAAATAGGAATATACTAAATATAAAATATAACTTATCTTTTTTTATGATTCAGTACTTTTAGTACATAATACAATAATAATAATTATATTTTATTTTCTAAATTATTACATATAATGAAAATCTTGCCATCTACAATCTTTTTCCTAATATTTCTCATTTCACCGATTTTTCTTGGTGCCACTGGTAAAAGATTTATCAGATATGTTTCATATTAATAATTTAATATATTGGTAATACTTTTATTGCAGATAATGTAATGAATGCAATGCAAAACCTTTACTGCAATCTTGGATTAAAACTTGATAATTCATGTCCCATTGATGGTGGCTGGACATTTTGGAGTCCATGGGGTTCTTGTTCTGGGAAATGTGGATTTAAAGGAAAAAGAATGAGACGACGTACTTGTGATAATCCTGTGCCTTCAAATAATGGAGCTCCTTGTATTGGTCCTAGTTATCAAATTGAAAATTGTCAAATTACTGGTACAACCTAAAGTAATAGAATATCAATATAATTTTACATGTAATTTAATGTAATAAATATTTTTTTAGGATGCATGATGAATGATTACGAAACAGTTGTAAATGCTCATCCTATACGTAAAGGAGAATTGAAAATTGTAAAGAAATTTCATAAAAAATTACCAGCTTTAATAGAATTATGTTTTCTTGTCGATTGTACATTTTCTGTTGTAGAAAAGATTCTTGGAAAAAATGTGGTAATAAACAATAGAATTTGTAGTTATTTAAAGAACAATCTAAAAATAATATTTTTATATACCTTCTATAAAGATGCTTTACTGGAATGCTATGAATTGTGTTAAATATGATATTGGATGTCCAAGTAAATAAATAATTAAATACATATGAATATTTACATAAATGTATGAATGCATGTGAATAATAAAACATTTTCAGACTCTGGTGGTTGGAGTGTTTGGGGAGTTTGGTCGGTATGTACTGCAACTTGTGGCAAAGGACAAAAATATCGTACAAGAATTTGTAATAGTCCAACTCCTTCAAATTTTAAATTAATGTGTAGTGGTTTGGCATTTGAAATAAAAAGCTGTGTGGGGATTAACTGCAGGAAACTCTCAGGTATAAATTCCCAAGGTCTGAGTGTTAATTTATATGGAATATAATTTCTAAATTATATATTATCTCATTGTTTTCAATAGGGAGCACTTGGAGTAATTGGAATGAGTGGAGCACATGTAGTGTAAAATGTGGTAGTGGAGTTCAAACCAGAAAACGCTTATGTTCAGAAACGCAAAATTTGCAAGGAACTTCATGTAAAGGTCCATCCAAAGATATAAAAGGCTGTATAATTAATAATTGTTCTAGTAAGAATGTTATTTTATATAAATACAATATTGTACATTTTCTAGAAATAACTTGTACAATCTGTAAAAATTATTTTATAATTATCAATTTTTATTAGTAAATGGAATGTGGTCAACATGGATGGTTTGGTCACCTTGTACTTCAAGTTGTGGGATTGGTACACAATTGAGAAATCGAATGTGTACCAATCCTTCTCCGAGTGGTAACGGTACATCTTGTGTTGGTTCAGCTTCTGAAGTTCGCCAGTGTTTTACTAAACCATGTATAAATAAATTACATGAAGTAGTACACTTTACTGAAAGGAGTAGTCTGCAGTATGACAAAACTGGAAGACCTTCACGGTTGCTTCATATGTATCTAAGGTTTTTACCACTGTCTCCTTTTGGTATGATTATTTATCGTTTTGAAAAGGATTGTAAAGGATCGATGTGTGACTTCGTTAAATTGTTTCTTCAAAATGGGAAGATAGTACTTTTATCTCAAATTGCTGACTGTACATTAGCTTTAATTCATGAGACCAAATTGGAAGTAAGAAATGTTCTATTTTATACATTAATTGTTTTGTATTTGATTTATGTTGTTTTTTAGATTGGACAGTGGCATGTAATATTAATTGCAATATATGGGACACATGGAGTATTACGTATTGATGATGGTTTTCATAAAGTTACTTCTTTTTCATGCATTCCAATTTCATATGACTTGGATCATGCAATGGAAGTCGGAGGATTTCAAGGACAAATTCAAGAACTAACAATTAATTTTGCACTTGTTCAACTCCATACATCAAAAGTTATTCATATTTATTCAGTTCTGCAATATTAAGTGAATAAATATATTTTAAATATAAAATATCATTTAGGATAATCACAGTACAAAATATGTAAATCTTTTATCCAGTAGTAACAATGTTCGATATTTGATGGGAGATGACAATGAAGGTTTTATTAACATTGGTTTAACAGATTCAGTTGCAGTATCATGTCCAGAAAGTATAGAATATTGGCAAGTAAGAAATTAACAATTGCTATTTAATCAATAATATTTTCAAAGCTATTATTTAATAATAATTTTATAATCATTATAATTTAGATTATAATTGCTATAAAAATAGAGAGCCTGAATGGACTTATAGCAACAATACCAGATGATTTCTTCAATAAATATATCTTATTATTGTTAGAAGAGGGAAAAGTAAAGCTGAAATTTTATCAAGGAGAAACTTCTACTGCAATTGAAAGTATGGAACATATTTTAATAGGAGAATGGTTTGAAATAGTAATAGCTCATGATGGTAAAAACATATATATGCAAATTAATGGAAATGAAAAGAAATATGTACCTTTAACCTTGTCAAAGACAATAATTACATCAAGAACTGACATATTCTTAGGAGCTATACGTGATGATATGAGAGTAAATAACTTTATTTAAAAGAAAAAATCTGTTTCATATATGAAATTCACAATTTTTTATAATAGGGGAAGATATGTTCTAACTGTGTAGACATACCACAAATAAGTTTTACTCTTGGATATCTCAACATAAATGGAAAAGAAATAGATCTTATATCATTACCAGTTCTAGAAATAAGTAGCAACCGATTTTCTAGCCGTACTATTAGTATATCTGGTAATAATTCTTAATATAGTATTATAAAGATATCTAAAACTCAATAATATAATTCCACATAATAATATTTTAGATTATTATGAAGAAATACCATTACTCTTAGGTCAAGAACTTAAATTATCATGTGTCTATAATACAATTCCTCTTGAAAAAGAACACACATTTTCTAAACAGACATATGTTCTATGGTTGATAATGGATAAATTATTAAAATCTTATGGAAACAAGTAAATATGTCAAATTCACTATTGTACTTTTTATATTGATTTTGTAATATTTAATTTTCCATCAAGCAATGATTTTTTCAATCTGAAAGATGATGGACGAGTTAGTACCGTTAGTATTGCAAGCTATATAACTCGTGATACAATAGAAAACTTTTATTCGTGTCATATTTATCATCATAGAAATAAATCAAATAAAGATTTAGGTCCAACTCTCTTTACATTTGGTATTACTGTGATGAACAAAAGTGAAGGTAATACAGTCGTTTTTAAATAAAATAATTTATTTATGTTTTGTAAAAAACTTTGATCTCTTAGAATTTGAAAGTACAATTTGGAAACAATGGAGTCTTATCTGTAAAGTTGTGATCATGTGTTTCATATTCTTGATAATTTGGTGTTTATTAGAAATATTTCAGGATGCTCGAAATGGGTAATTAATTAATGAACTATTTTACAAAACTAGAAGTTAGAACTGAAATAAAATAAAGCATATGATATTTTAGGCATGGTTTTTATAGACTTCCACAAATGCTTAACATCAATCCCACATCCACTATAAATTTCATCTTATCTAAGAATGGTGTAACATTACTTGGTAGTCAGCAAGCTGCAAATGAAGTTGTATCAAGAATTTTAGAAGATAACTGAGCTTTTTAATTAGACAAAGGACAAGAAGTAATATTAATAATATAATTAACATATTAGTACACTAATAACTTATTTTGTAATACAGAATTTATAAAAAACAGAAGTATTAATTAGTGAATTAATAAAATTCCCATATTCTTTTAATGTTATTACAAAATACATTTATATAAATTTCTAATTGTAACAGTAGACATAACTACTTTCAACAATATTGAAGGTAATATCAATATTCTCTAAGTCACAGTAGTATGAAATAATACGACTTTTGTAGGAAAATATTTAGATGCTACAAATTAATATAAAAAATATATTTATACAAGTATTGTCTTACAGTGATGGCAGCTTATATTTACAGTTTAAAGACAATACAGCAAAAAATGTTGCAAGTGTCAATTATTTAATATAAGACAAAACAGCCAATATATGAATCTTTACCAAAAAATCATAAATTTATTTCACGCTTTGTATTGTTTACGTGAATTGATGTTCGTTCAGGTAATTCCGAATAAATGCTGTTTTATAATAAAACAAGGCAAGCAAGTACCCCTGTTAACATAACGTTAAAATTTACAATAATATTAAAAAATATAAGATAATATATAAATACATTACACAGGACGTATAGCTACATCTTTTTTTATATTTCAACTAATTATGAGAATATAATTATTCAATTTGTTTCTCAGGATTCACTATTACCATTACTAATCACAGAAGAATGTTGTGTTAATTGAGACAATTCAAAATGCAATTTTGTATCTTCATCTATACTGAGTCCTCAGTTAGTTATTAGCTATTTCATAATTTAATAATGGTGGCTTTGCTTTAATGCCTAATGTTGTAGGTCTTTTACTAGGATTTTCATCTAACATCATGTTCAACAAATTGTACTAAAAATAAGATGTTTGCAATTGATATATTTTAGCCAAAACAGAAATTAAGATTATTTAAGGATACACTATATGATTTCCTTACCTCGGCCGGATAATCGTTACTGAAATCTTTTGGAAACACTGACTTTCTTAAGTTTATAAGGGCAACAATTCTTTCCATTTCAGTAACAAATGGAATGAGGAGTTCAAATAAAATAATTCCTAAAGAATAGATATCGACCTTATAATTATAGCCCTGACCATTTATTTGTTCAGGAGACATATAAAGATGAGTACCGACATATGCGGTATGTAAATTATTTCTAAATGTAACGTCTTCGTTCTCTGAAGGAGTATGAGCTTCATTGTAACCTTCTGTTATTGCAGTTACAAGGCCAAAATCTCCAACTTTTATTTTATTATCGAAAGAGAAAAATATATTTGAAGGCTGAAATTCATTTCGTTTAAGACAACAATTTTTACTTTCGCGGAATAAAATATTATTTCAGATTACCTTCAAATCACGATGAATAAGTCCTTGTAAGTGAACATATTCCACAGCATCAACTATTTGCTGAAATATGTTTAATACACGACTATAATCTCGTATTGACTGCATTTTTAGCCATTCTCTGAGACTTAACCTTTGGCACAATTGCATTTGTATGTAAAGGAACATTTTTGGAGATTTACGTGTATTCGACTTATTATTCAGATCTAAAGAAAATGATCTTTGGCGTTTTTTCTTCACTTCTTTTCCTGGCACTCTACTGCCAGTGTCTTTGAATATAATGCTTTCAGAATATGAACGATTAGTAGCTTTTGACTTTACTTTTTCAACTCTGTTACTGGAATGAGATGAACTAGAACTCTTAGTAGTAGAGTTACTGATACTAACAAGATTTTCATCCTGACTTTCTGATTGGGATTTTACAAACACAATAAAGGAATCGTCATTCGAATCATTATTCAATTCATAGGCCTCACAAGCACTATCTATCGATGATTGATCAGTCTGATTGACATTAATGCAAACAGAATTATTCATTTTTGTTTCCATATGAATTTCTTCTGAAGTAAAATCTAAGTTTGGCGATGTAATCTTGTTTATCCACTGAGGATCATGTTTTTCTTGCCATCCTAAGGGTGGGCACTCGAGCCATGCATTAAAGTACCTTACAATATTTTGATGATCCAATTTAGCCAATGCTTTTACTTCTCGCATTACACGTTCTCTTGAATATGTACTGTTGAACAAAACAAAGGAAGAGCTTGTAAATTTGGTTGTACTTATTTTTCATGTTTGACTGTACTGTATCAAATCACACTGTAGAATTTTATACCTGTTTGGTAGAGCAATCCTTTTAATAGCATAATTGCAATCATCTATTTTATTTTTTGCCTCAAAAACAACACCATAACCACCTTTTCCCAAACAATCCACTGGTTCAAAATCTGTGAGATAACGTGATTTAAAATTATCGATTTCCTTTTCATCAGTAGGTTGGTTATTTTTATTTGTCTCTATATGTCTTTCAACTATTAAAGGCTAAAATTCCATATAAATATAAATATTTTTAATTCATGTTCAAGATCAATATTTTTAAACTTTATAATATTAAAAAGATTTATAATATTCTTTACCGGAAACGCTGCATCTTTAGCAACTGTTGTAGCATTTAATAGACGTTGTGTCAACATAAAATTTAATAAAATCGCAGTAGTAATAGATATTATTAAAACTTCCTTCCTATTGAAAAGATTTTAGGTTAAGAATTAATATTTTATACCTTTTTTTATTTCATTTTACATACCACCAATACCATAATGATACAATGATAATTTGAACAGGAGTATCCTCATCCTCTCCTTGAGTATTATTTTCCTTAAACGATTTCCGTTCTTCTTTGATAACCATCAAATTTGAAGTAGTATGATTACATTGTTTGTTATTGTCCAATTCTAACTGATCTGTTGAATACAAATAAAATCCATTTCCTAAAAAAAATTTGTATCAAAGAAATTAATGCCAAATATTGAAAGTATGAGTCTGTTTTTTACTATTAACAAAATCTTAATATTTTATATGTATATACCATTTACATATTCCGAATTATATAAAACTGATAATGCAGTGATGCTTTGGGCATCAGTTATTTCAAATAATACATCATCTTCCTTATTATTGTTTATTGAATGATCTGGAAGAGCTTGTTTAATTACATTATCTGAGATATATTATGTTCTACCATAATATTATACTTGTAGACATATTTAATGAAGGATAAAACCAAGCTCTCATACCAATAGCAGGGTGAGGATGCCATGGATATTTCGTATGCTGCATATACCTTGGTGATGCATCTAATGATTTATAGAGTTCTGTATTTTCTTGTACATATAACTGCCTGTTGTGCATGCCCAAATAAAGTGCTGGACTAGCTGAAAAATCTGTACTCCAAAACCGTTGTGTACTATCAAATAAATTAATTTCCTTCAAATTTTTATATCCATTGCCTTTTGTACTTGCATCTTCACGCCATATAGTAACAACTGGAGAATCAAACTAACAATACCAATATATGTAATCAGTACAGCTTAGCAAATATATTTTATTCCTATAATTAATTAAATTACCTTATATTGCCACAATTTCACGGTAGGGTCATTCTTATTAACAGCCCAAACTAAACCATCAGGTACAGTAACTTTAATTTCAATATCTAAACTATGAGGTGTTACTTTATTTTGGCAATACATATCAGAATAAGGAACAAGTACTAAGTCATGTTGCCCTACACTGAAGTTCCATCTATTCCAATGTAAATTCATTTAATATAATATTTTTCATTAACAACATTTGATGAATTTTATATTTTATGAAATTTACCTCTCAATACCAGTACGAGGTTCAACTGCTCTTACAGTTTGTTGAAATCTTTGAACAATGATCACTTCTTGTTTGATATATGTTTCTCCATCTGTGATGTTAATACAACCACTGATACCACATTCATATAAAATTTTCCCTGTTATGCTTGAAACACCTAGTAAGAATACATATTTCATTTTTCTCTTCTATGTTTTATATATTACTAATTATTTATTTATAGATACATATTAGCAATATTTACCATATGATTTTACTTCTCTACCACCCGAGAATATTAGATCATCAGAGTAACGGAAAGATGAATGCAACAACTGGCTTGCAGATACTGGTACTGCTTCTAAACTTTCTTCATCAAATTGATACAATCCACCACTTAAAGATGGAATTAGACGAACCCATTTTCCATTATTATTAAGCTATAACAAAAAGAAAGTTTAATATTTCTCCATAATATTAAAAATGTAAAATATATTCAATATTTATTTACTTCTCTATGATGAATATTTGATGATAGCATAGGTTCATTAAATTCTAATGTCCATTGTTTCTCCCCAAGATTGTTAGCATCTAAGGCAGATATCTTCCCATCCAACGTACTTACAAATAACAAACTGCAAAAAAAAATATAAAAAATTATATTTTATTACATTGAATACATAATATGATGCTTTATCTACAAATATAATAAAATAAAATAAAAATAAAATTATGTAATAGAATGTAGTACAATATTCAGAATATAATTCTCCTTTATATAACATAAAATTCTCTTTTTTGATTGATTGTGTTTATTTTACATGACATATTTTACAAAGTTTCAATAATTAATAAAAATAATAATTTATTCCATAAATAAAGTATTTTTAAAAGTGATACAGTAAAGTATAATAAAGCTTCTACGTCTTCTTACAAGTGTAAAAAGTAATTCGCAGTAAAATTTCATGGTACCTAATAAGCATATACATTTTTTAATCATTTCAGGTATTTGTTCATACAAACACTCCATAATATAATAAATACCTTAATGGGCTGGTGTACAACAATTGAACGGTGTTATCATTCATTTTGATTCAAGTAATGTTGGTCAAATTACAAATATGCGTAACAGGTACATTGAATTCAACATTAAATATGTGCACAAAGCAATTTGTATTTATTTACCTGCGAGATGATTTCTGTTCACAAAACGTTAACTGTTTGATATCGCCGCTATCGATGAATGGAAATCTGAATGAAATTATACATAACAAATGAAGTGTTAGTCTCCATAAGTGTGTAAAAGACATCTTTTAAGTTCGAAGCGATTGATTAACTAAACACATTTTGCTCTGACATTTACGCTAAAATATAATACGTATAATATTTTTATCGAATATTACGATAAAAATAAGCCAGATATTGCTCGTTCAACATACAACAACGAATCATGGTAAACTGATAAATCGCAAAAAACATAAGTTCTAGCGCCATCTCACCTGTGCATACGTGCAAAATAACATACAAGAGAAATAGCATATGATTAAATATTTTAAAATATTGTTTACATCTTCAATTACGTTATTCATAAGTAATAATAATGATATAAATGAAGGAATTAAAGAGTGATATGAATTCAAAGAAAAAGAGACTGGAAGAGATTTAAAGAGATTAACAGAGAAGAATATGTATATTTAGAAATACCTCACATCAATCAGCAAAACATATAATGTACAAATGCATTTGCAAAACTATTAATCAGTCAATAATATAATTTATAACGATATAAAATAATCTTTCTTATTAAACAACATGAATTTAAGGGATTTAAAAGGTACATAATATGAATTGTATTACAAATGTTCTATAAAGATTACAATTTAATAAAATTAAGAGATTAAAAAAAATTTTCTCTAAAACGCAATTATATACATGTTGCATAAAGAAAATTGTATAGTATTTTAAGATATAAAAATATAGAGTACAGAATATTTTTTTATTAATTTTTTTCTTTTTTTAAATATAACATTTTCAATTTAATAATTTAAGTTCCATTTATTTAAAAATTTTCTAGATTTCATATAATATAAGAATAGTTAGTTCTTCTTTCATAAAAAAAATTTAAAAAGGCTATGGAGATAACAAAAACGAATAGTTTTTTTAATATAATATTTTTAATTTAATAATTCAAAATCCATTTATTCCAAAATTTTCTACACTTCATATAACGTAGTATAACAATACCTTTTAATTAATTATTTACATATGTAAATAATTTTCTGTAAGTTTATCAGATATCAAATCCCGTATTTATAATTAAATATTTTGTAATGTCCATTACTGGCAAAATTTAAAAAAGCCATATCTATAAAGGAGACTAGAAATCAATATTCATAATGAATAAAAGAAGATGATCCACTAAAGCGAATAATAAAAAGAAATAATAATTAAAAAGAAATAATCAAATAAATCATTTTCTTGCTCGTGTTTTTCAGCGATGATTTCGAATACTTCTGTAATATGTCGATAGGTGACAGTGTATGTCGACGTTGAATAGGCTACTGTACTTTTTCTACGTTACTGGTGATTATGGCGAAGTTTGCCAAATGGATGTGAAGTGTCTCGTAAAGAATATCATTGGCGATTTTATCAAATAATCTTTATCGAGGTAAGAACAAGTGACGCGTAGAATTCTAATTCTAATTCGGTGACGTTGACGAATTATTATAAGAATGATAAGTGGTAAAAATGTTTGATTGTTTCATATGAATTGCGAGTCAATATTTGTTCTTTCCTCCAGCCATACCTGAAAGTACAATAATAGACTTGGCTGGAACCTGCAGCCTGATTAAATAAATAGTATTGTCTGTCTCTTGAACTGCTCTACCAGCAGTAACCCAACTACCATCCCGTCCGGCGCAAATAGATCAAATCAGATTTACAACCAAATTTTTTTCATCTTTTATTAACAGTTTTGGACACATAACCTTCTTAAGGCGGTGCATTGTGCATTTGAAGGTTCAATTTTCTTATATTCTAATTTAATTATTTTCTTTTTCTTTCAGTAAAGATATATGTATATGATTAGAAGATGGTATAGAAAAATATAGTATTCTTGTACCTACTTTATGTAACTTTTTGTTCATAGTTATGGATGTTTATTTTATTTTAAGATAGCTTTGTTTGTGTAATTTATGGTCTTATGATTATATCATAAATAGAGAGCGGATTTTTATGCATTTATGTATATTGAAATTTGAAGATGCAAAAATATACAGAATATATAATATATCTACAGTAAAATACTTGTTATAGCTTTAAATAAAGAAAATAAATCTTTATTAATTGTGTTCATAAA
This sequence comes from Bombus vancouverensis nearcticus, assembly GCF_051014615.1. Lineage (NCBI taxonomy): Eukaryota > Metazoa > Arthropoda > Insecta > Hymenoptera > Apidae > Bombus > Bombus vancouverensis. Next base: position 6,869,295 of record NC_134911.1, read on the forward strand.
AATATAAATTTGCATAGAAATCCACAGTCTAATTATAAATTTCATTTTCTGCTTAATCGTTATGTTTGGAAATTTTGGAATTTTGCAAATTATGTTGAACAAATAATAATTATTAAATTTGTTTAATTCTATATGTATGATAATGTAACCATTGTAAAATATGAAATGTTATTTTAAAAGATTGTGCAATTTTGGTTTACAGTATATAAAACATGGAGGGCCAACAATTTTGTTTACGATGGCACAATTTTCAAAATACATTGTTGAGTTCTCTTCCTAAACTGCTTGATGGTGGTTATTTAACAGATGTCACATTAAGTGCTGGTGGTAGACACATACATGCACATAAAATTATCCTTTCTGCTTGTAGTTACTACTTTAAAGAATTATTTAAGGTATTAGATGCATTTTTTAAATTGCTAAACATTTTCTTTTTTTACCTTTTGTTTTTTTGTTAAACTTAATCAACAAAAATTATATGAATCAACTTTTAGGATTTAAGTTCTTTGCAACATCCTGTAATTGTATTACCAGGAATGGAATATGCAAATTTATGTGCACTTGTCACATTTATGTATAATGGTGAAGTAAATATTTATCAAGAGCAATTACCTGCACTTTTGGCTATGGCAGATACTTTACATATTCGTGGATTAGCTGATATAGCTGGGGTAAGGAAATTCATCTACGTTTTTGATTAATATAGTAAAAATACAAAGCAATGGTTACACAAAACATTTTGGATTGGTAAGTTTGTACTGTAGTTAATATTGCGCTGTAAGAATTTCTTAATGTACACATATAAATTTTTTTTCTGAATGCATATTTTGAACTTCGAAAATTTATATTCTTCTCTATTTTTCTTTCACGACTGTTCTACCAAACCTCTTATATTAATGCTTTATACATCAAGTAGCATGACTGCATTTTAAATGTAATTTTTATGCAATTAACTGTTCTTAAAGTGTAGAAAAATGTGGTAATATATGGATAGTAAAATTTGATGATTAATTTTCAGTTGGATACAAAATTCTTATCTTAAAATTTAAAACTGTGAATAGAATTTAGCTTTTGTCAAATTAATTTAGAAATGTTAATAGCACTATGTGCAGCTGGTTCTTAAACAAATGTTACTCACTAATTGTTATTAAATTTTATTAAATTAATTATTGTTTATTAATTACATAATAGGGACAGGTAATAGTATTATTTGATAAATCATTATTCCTTATCTGGTGAAGCTTGTCTCAGTGTGAATTGTAAAAAACATACATAACAAAGCATGTATCTTCTTCAGTGCCTTAAACATTAGCAATTCCTTGCTGATAATTGTAATTTCCTTGTAACCTGTTTTCCAAAAACATGTAGACTTATTTATATATTGACAAAATTACACTTTCACTTATAATAATTATGTCAATATTAATGACTTGTTGATTGAATTTGTTCAAATATTCAGTAAGTGCAATTATTTAATACTTGTTAATTTAATATAATGCTCAACAAAATGATTTTTATGCTCATTGGTATTTTTCAAAGATCATATTATTTTATAAAGCAAAAATTTTTGTTCAAAGGATGTCTATCATTTCTATTTAATTTAATTAAAGTTGATTGTTTCATCATTTACTATATAATATGGTACATTCACACATATAATAAACATAAACAACTAAACATTGCAAAAATAATACATAGACATTAATAAAATACCTCTTCCTTTATACAGAATTGCAACAGAGTAATTTCTAAAGCTAGTTGCATATTCGCTTTTCCCTTCTTTAATCTTTATATTACCCTCTGATCGTGTTGTTTTGTTCAGGTCACTTAAATACATTCACTGTCGTTCCTCAAGAAGTATCACACGAAGGAATTACCTACTACACATATTATGTTCATGCGTGCATCGAAGGAACGATAATGAATATAAACGATATCCACGAGATCAAGATCGTTGTGTGTGTTGCAACTAAATGCAAGTGGATGCATCCCATGGAACCTTTCCCCATAGAATGAGTTTACAGGTATAAAATAGCTTTATCCAAAAATCTCTCTACATGACTAAAACTTTCAGTAGATATATTAGAACAGTTAAATCTCTTTTCTACATATTGTGTATCTTTTTTTGCATTAAAATAATGCTTCATATTTTAGTCAAGGGTGATTATAACAAAAATTTAGAATTAATAAATTTAGAATTAATGTATAAATACTTAACAGTCCTATTTTCTATACAAGAAAAGAAAAATACAAGTGAATAAAGGAAGCAGTGCATGAAAATTGTTCTACAGAATAACTTACTGCAAAAATAAAATTGTAAAGATGTGTTTGAAAAATTAAAAAATTAAATTTCAATTCTTTCTTATAATTAAAAGATCTTTAATCTTAGAGGCTAGGTAGAACAGGAATATTTCGGAATACTTGATAAAACGTAAAAGTGTAATTATATGAAAGATAAAGGGAATTCAATTATATTAATTCAATTTTAATATTCCAATTTTTTTACAATTACGATACATTCTTCCCCTGGCTTTTTTTTACAGAAAAATTCAAGACATGATAATGGTTTATACGTTCAACCTTCACCAACGCAACTGCAGGAGAAAACATTAGCTGAAACGCCGATAAAAAAAGAAAATAAAGACAGTGTCATAAGCGGTGGAGAACCTTTAGAAACGGTTCTAGATACAGATGTAGCTGAGAACATGGAAGAACCCTTCAATGATCAAGAAAGTATATCTTATTGTGTGAAGACTAAGCCTTATTACTCCATTAATGCGAAGTTAAATCAAAGAGAAAAAGTCAGTATTCCTTCCATTAATGCTTCTACCAACAAATATGCTGAGAAAGCATATTCGGAAGCTGGAATAGATGAGAGCACACCTGTTTTAGAAGATCAAATTACTCCTGTGGAAGATATAAAGCCTCCTCCTGTTTGGGATGCGAATTTCAAGTTTTTGACAACGTCTGTGGGCAGTAGAACTTCTCAGAATTATAATAAATCTAGTGTCACTTGTCTTATTTGTGGAAAACAATTAAGTAATCAATATAATTTGCGGGTACATATGGAGACACACAGTAACAGTTCGTACAGCTGTACAGCTTGTTCACACGTATCAAGATCACGAGACGCGCTTAGAAAACATGTTTCTTATAGACATCCAGTTGCATCGTCACAAAAACGTTCACGATATAGTACACCGAAATCATAGAAACTAGATACCTTGGTTTATATTATACCCTTTGTTTTAGACACATCTTATTTAAAACATAAATTTTGTGCTATTTAATTTGACTTAAATACTTTATTGACTAAAAAACTAAAAAAAAAGGGGGAGAAGAAAATGGTTATAAATCAAAAGTTGAAGATTTAGTTACACATTTCTTGATTTTTTTTGTTATTTATTGTTAGATATGTTTATATCTTTTAATAGATTTATAATTTGAAAGAAGGTTGAATCAATATGAAAGTATTGATTTTTTATTGTAAAATTATTAAAATGCTTCCTTGTTTAAGTGGTACATACTCTGTACAATTATTTATTTAGTTGAAAGGAGTCCATTATAGCGTGTAATGGATTAAAATGAAGATACATAAAGACTACTTTCCAACTTATATGATCCCTTTTAACTATTTCTTTCTTTTTTTTTTGGATTTAATACTTAAATGTTGCAATTGAATATAAGAATTGAATATTTTATTATATGAAAATACATTAGGAAAGGATTTAATATGAGAAACTTACGTACCTCATCTTTTTAAGAAATATTCAGTACTAGACTGATTAAGAATAAGGCGAGTAAGATCTTGATTATGTTGTTTTTAAATGTACAAATAACTTAAAGCGTGATGACGTTCCTCGAAACCCTTAGTGTTCGAATTGTTACTGTTTTCTTGTTATCGTTACACTGTTTTAATAAAGACAAAGTAGATGTTAGACAGACATTTTCTGTTTTGATGATTTTTTTTCATAATTAATACTTTTTACAAATCATCCAGTAAAAATCGATGAATCAGAAAAAAGGGCATGTTTCCTTCATTACATTGTAAATATTTAAAAAATACCTGTCGTATAAAAAACTGTTGTTTATAATTCACACTGGCGCAAAAATGTAAAGAGATATTGTTGCAATTTCGTTTGTATATAGTATGTACTTGTTTTGATTATTTCAATATACCGAATGTAAATGATTGTAATATAGACTAATCAATCTTATTCGAAAAATCGTATTCAAAAATAATATACAATATTATTCAATGACTACAAAATAAATAAAATGCATTCAAAAAATTAAGCTCTTTTAGAAAGGAAAAACAACATATCTTCAGAAAAACATTAATTAAATCTTTTCTATACGCCATATTTTAGTATTACAGTCCTGCCCGACTGAAATCAATGTTTCCTCATCTAACCAAACTAAACGTGTTATTTGACTTTGAGGATGAGCATCTGAAACAAAATTGTTTTTTACAATCGCATACATTTTCTTCCATTGAGATAAAGTATGACAAGTGTAGAAATAAAATAACATTACAAAAAAACGGAGATTATATATGTATACTTACTTTTAATAATAGTATGTTTTGCTGGATTTGTTACGCTCCAAATGATGATCGTCGTATCAAGACTACCGCTTGCAACCATAGCTGAATTAGGACACCATGCTACAGAATTCACTCTTGCGTTATGGAAACCCCACTCCCTATTGTGCGCAAGCTGTAAAGTTATATTTCGTTAATAATTTTTTAATTAAATTACGATCAGACAACATTTATTTCCAAGCGAAAAGCTTTACTCACCCTCTAAAAATCCAACAAGCGTTTAGGAGGAGCAATTGTTACAAAAAAATTAATGTAAATACATACAATATAGCAATCACAATATTTTGCTAATGGTAAATATTAATTACAATATATGCGTTCAAAGCGTGAGATATATTAATAATCTACTAAGTGATGAAGGTTAAATGGGAAAACAGGTAACACCTTTTCTGCAACTTTGTACAAGCGACATGTATGAATTTCAAAGATATTTGAGGTTTGTATAAATTATATAAAACAAACACTTCTTTTTTTACCTTGTATTCTGGTACAGTATAAAGAACCACCTTTCGGTTTGTGTCACAAGCAACCAAGTATTTGCTATCAGGACTATAAGCAGCGTCTGTAACTGTACCTAAATGTTCTAATTCCATTTTCGGAGTTAGATTCGTACCTGATAAGGTATATATACGAATCTGAAAATTACATAAGAAATCAATGCACTATATTTTCTACTATTTTACTAACTTTTACAAAATTATATATAAATTAAAAAAAAATATACCATATTGTCTGATGTCGCTCCTATAGCTACATCACCATTTTCTTGATTAATTGACACACAAGATGGTTCGTAATCGATTGATGTATTTGATACCTTTCGTCCATCTTGTGTAACTGTTATCTAGAATATACACCTACTGTTAATTTAACTAGTTTTTAAATTAAAATAAAATGAAATGATAATCTTACCTGGCGAACGGTTGCAATTACAGCTAGATCTGTGTAAATATCTAGACCCCGCGGCTGTGAGTCCAGTTTAACTATAGCTGTATCTGTATACGTGTTTGTATCAATATCAACCGATCTTAAAGTATCATCGATACCAGCGGTATAAAGCAAATTTTTTGTAGCTTTCATTCCATTAATTTGATTTCCATGTCCGTGACCTTGGACACGGTCATTATCTCCCGTTTTTGCATTCCAGTTGGTAATATACCCATCATGAGATCCAGTATAAATTGTACCTCTATCAGGACTCAAAGTTAATACTGTTATTGGTTTATTATGGCCCTAGAAGTGTCCAAAAATTAAAAATTCATCCTATAAAAGCATCCTTACTATGGGTACTATTGTTACCTTTATTATTCTAAGAGGTTTCGTAGGATTAGCAACATCCAGATAATTAATAAAGCCACTTAGAGATACAGATAGTAAATGTTTGTCTTGCCAAAGGCAACTGACCTAAAAGAAAATTGATCTTATTACCGATTTTACTTTTATTTTTTCAAAATCGCTATCGATTGTTTGTTGTATCGCAAAATTAAAGGATTACATACTTGTTGATCATCGACTGTTGATCCCATATTGAATTCACTAACCAATGAGCGAGTTTCTACGTCCCAAAGTTTACACGTTTTATCACCAGATGCAGTTAATAACTGCGTTCCATCTGGCTTCCAAGCCACCTGTGAGATTATGAAGAAATGTTAAAAATGAGTACATCATTATCTTTAGAATAATTTGGCATTAAATGATTTCATTTATTTACTCCGTATACTCCGCCTTGGTGAGCTGGAGATCCTACTTCTCCAACTAAATCGGAGCTTGTACCATCATAAATAAATACTTTCCCGTCAAATCCTGCAGATGCAAATAAATTACCACTAGGCGAATAACGTACAGCTTGAACGAATCGAGTATGCTCCTGCTTGGTCATTCTGCATATATCATAAATTTATTATTTAAATAAAAATTTCAAAATTTTCATATCTCAAATACATAAAGTTTTTATTTAAGATTTGCGGGTGACGAAGCTGATTGTTAATAAAATGTTTCTTTTTACAAAGACGTTGCTTATACTCGGAAATCTTACATACAAAACTTACTATTACCAATTTATATTAAACCATTTAACTTTCATATACATACTTAAATTTAAATGGCGGTCCTTCAAAAACAGCAATAGTATTGTCCTCACTTCCTGTGATTAATCTAAATGGTCTAGCAGGTCTGAAGTCACATGAATTAATAGGCTTACTCTGGCCCGAGATTTCACCTACAGATGTACCGGTTTCCGCCATAAATACATGACCAAATCTAAATTTATATATAAAAATAAAGTTGTTACTAAAATTAAAACCATACTAGAGCTATAAATTATTTACCTTTCTCTTCCTTCTCCAACAACTACCATACGCTGATTATCAGGTGACCATGCTATGTCTTTAATAGGCCCTCCAATAGGATGGAATTCATTTTTTAAAATATGTTCTTTATTGACAGTGTCCCAAATACGTACTTTGCCTGATTGATCTATTATAAAAAATCATATAAATTTTTAAGTCTATATTGGGTTCTTATATATATTATCTTTTTATAAATAGTTATCTATGATTGTACATACCACCTGATGCTATATAAAACCCACTTGGGGAATATTTTGCAACATTGACTGGACATGAATGTTCTGTATAAATATCTGCAATAGCTGGATTCTAAAAATAAAAAATGAATAAGATAACATTGCATTTTAGTATTTCATATAGGACTTGAATATATTATTTTATATATTATACTTACATCAATATTTCTAATGATTACACTGTTACCATTAGTATACAAAAAATTTTTCCCTTTAGGATCACCTCCTAATACAAGAGGCTGTCCCCTTTGTGTCCTGGGTAGTGTAGCAAATATGTATTCTGCAAACATATGAAATTAAGACTAATATTTTAATATGAGACTAATATAAAAAAGGTCTTATAGCATGTTATTTGTAATAAGATCTGAAAATTGTATAATAGAATGCATTTTCTCATGAGAACTAAAATATACTTCCTTGATTCATTGGCATAAGTCCAATATGCAATATTTCAAATTATTTTAGGTATGAAAACTGTATCTTGGCCTAAAGTTATTGCTTGCTTTCTACATTCCCAAAAAAATCTACTTTTGGTCAAAAGTTAATTAATACAACCAAACATAATTAAAAAAGTTACATTAAAAATAATATAAAAATATAATTCAAATGCTTAAAACTATCCTCAAAATATTAAAATATATTTGTAGTCTTTGTTTAAAAATTACAACTTATAGTATTTCCTTTTGGAAATTTAATTATGTGTACAATTTATAATTAAGTTTCAATGTCAACATTTATTTTCATATTATAACCATTCATTTTTTCGTTCTATTTCATACTATACACCACAGTAAATTGAACTCGATCTGATAAGCTACAGTTATCGTAAGCATAATTACGCCAATTTAGATAGAAAAGCAAATATATTTAAAGCAAGAAATGCAAAACAATTACTTCATGATACGGTACAGTAAAACTGTACAAAATAAAAAATGAAAAATCCGGTGATTTAATGAATAATCAGTTCTGTATATATGGTTGTATCTGAAAAAAATTGATAATTAATTTAATTGCAATCAATCGTGACATTACATACATATGTGAATCATTGATGCACTTCAAGTGTTATGATTTGGCTCGAGATAAGACCGGAAAATTGGATAGCTCGATATTCACACAAAATACAGGGTAATAAGTTGTCGGTGATACACGAAAAATAGGTAAAATCTGTAGGTGTCACTTACTTGTTTCATAGGACATTTTTATTCCGTTTCTTTCTTTTAAATAATACTTGAAAAAACTCAACAATGGGAATCGGTTCAATGCCTCCCTCGTATCTTTCTCTGTCTCCCCCCCACACACTTTCCATCGAAATGCTTGTTCCGCCCTTGCCTTATTTAGCTGAAGCATTGATAATACTGAAACAAGATCGGCGAATAACTATACAGCTGACGTCGCTAAAGTCCCGTTTCCATATTGATAAAAAATTCTGTCGTCAACAAAATAGTTGTTATCAATAGGTAAAAAATCAACAGAAACAATTTAGATTTCATTTAATCATTTATTATAAGAAATAAAATGTTTTAAAATGACGATGAAGGAAATGAACTTTTCTCAAATTAAATATCACATTTTATTTTAAATCATCTGTAGCTTAAAAATATTTATAATGACAAACTATCTCTCTCACTTTAATATTAATCTTACCACATCTTACAAATATTTATGAGCAGTTTTATACAAAATCTAGACTACATATTTGTATAACATATGGGCTCATCATCCTAAAATAAATTCTAATATTGTGCTCTATGCAAATATAAATCTCGAAATTGCACATTATGTACAAAATTTTCATAAAATATAAAATACCAAAACTCAAATTATATATTTACAAATCGCCACTTTCACCGTTTTCGAAATTTATTACACGACTGCAATAAATATAATATTTTAACGAACGCAAATATTATTGTATACACAAAAATATATTTCATTATATTATGACTTTTGTACGTATATTCACTCAGCATGAAAAATAATAAATTTTCAGCGAGGTAAGTTCCCTTATGCCACAAAGATATGTACCTTAAAAGCAAACAAAACAACTGAAAATCTAATTGAGACTTGGAAATATCTCAAATAACAAAAAGAACTGGTCTATTTTCATGCTTATTTGAATAGTGTGTGAAATTATAAATGAAATCAATGTAAAAATAAATGATACTTTTATAGATGATGAAATAAATAATAAATTAATGGAAAACTGTGTGATTAACAACATTCATGGTCGACATTATTTACGTATAAAAGAGTGTGCAGAAATATAAAAAAAGAGGAGTACATATACTAATTTGAAGTACTTATTAATATACTTATTTAAGGTTGAAAACTACAAACGATTCAACCGTCGACCAATCGTCAATTAACTTCCTAAATATTACATTCTGTAGTAAATGTTTTTAGAAGTTGGTATGATCATTAACACGAAACATATGAATACCATTATCAAAAGCAGTCTTTTCAAACTCATCGCTATTAAGCTTTACGAGATTATTATCTAAGAATGTGCACATAAACAATTAAAATTATCGAAAAGTATCACTCTCCATTCATTCTCTTACATGCAATAAATTGTTCAAAACGACTAAATGATTGAAATATTAACTCTTCATCAAGAAATAATCTTCAACTATAATCTATAACAAACAGCTATCTCTTTTATGAAAGACCAGTTTTTCACAACTACAAGAAATAACCACGACAGTTCTGAATATAGAAACTGAATAGAATATAAATTGACCCAAATTCTTGCAAATGTGTCTTCATTATACCTACCGAAGATATTATTTTCCATATAAGACTTTCAACATCTCAAAGTAAATTTCATTCTGAGACTACAGATTTTTATGCAAATTCATATTTTTGAGAATATAATTAAAAACGAAAACTTCAATGAAAATATCGTTTTATCTGCCAAGTATTAGGTCGTCCGAAAAGTTCCTTTTGTTTTATAAGGAAATAATGGATGCACAACATTTTCCGTTTTATATTATTTTATCGAATTACGTATGATCTATTTTGTTCTATCAAAATAAAGATCACAACGTTCGACAGATTAGGTTTCATGTTTGTATAAAGATGCATCGTTGTAAAAGACGTGTCTGTAAAAGAAAGACACTTTTCTGACAATCTAATATTATAGAGAGCACTACTATACTTTGTATATTTTATATATTTTTTCATATTTTGAGTGCATTCTGTGCAATTTCCTATAAATGCATAAAAATCTGCAGTTTATTCATTACCTCTTCCTATACCTTCCAATAGTTTTAACTTTCTGAAGAACAAACATAATTTCTTATTCTGTCATTACTTCTAACAACATTCAACAAATTTTATAGCCGCCTACATGACGAGGCTCTTCGACTCTTTATCGCCAGTCCAAACTCTTCTTGTTCAATGGTGCCGTATCTTACGCTTTGCAGTTACTTCTTGAAGTAATCGTCTCTTAAATGGTGAATGACTACTTCGGAATCGAGTAGATTCCTCTTGAGACTGTCGATGACTATTGGCTTCCGCGAATGAGTTTCCTTTCAATTGTTTCTCATAGAATTCACTATCAGTTTTAATTTCCTCGACTGAAGGTACTCTGGAGCGCCTGAATTCTTCCATATCTTCATCGCGAGGTAGAGGACGCGTTGTGTCTTCCGGAACTGGTCGACCATCCGGATACACTCTAATCACCATTGGTCCAACTAGATATGGACCAGTGTGCTCAGAGGATGGTTGTATATAATCGTGCGTTGCCATTGTTTCTTCTCCTATGCCGTTTACATCGCTATCACCGACAGCTGAAAGATAAGAACAATAAATATATGATTTCTTTAAAATTAGGAACCGATTACAAATGGTTCTATGAAAAAAGTAAGAATAATGAATACGTTTAGAATAGCAAAATTATTTTAGATAATTCATTTTCGCTTGATATGAATCAGGATTCTCAAATTGCTTAAAAAGATCAGTTATGTGTCTTCTGCGATTATACTTTTAAATTTCTCTTCGTAATTTCTCTATATGATTCGATATGAAGAAAGAGATTCCCATAATGGCCTTTAGTAACCTTTCAACTTGTATATTCTAACGATTTTTATAATTGTAAGCTATTTCTTAAAAGATTCGAGAGGAACTTATTGATCTTCTAAATAATTCTATTAACAAAATTGATTAACTATTCTGTTTGTCTAAAAACTGCGTCAAAATTTTTTTAACATAATCAATAATCTTAAAGAAGAGAACGAATCTATCAATAATTTAAATAATCGAATTAATATTATTATAATATCAAATAATTAGTTAATATTAAATAATTGCTTAATCCGAATGAACATTGTGACTGAAGTAATTCATGTTCTTGTTGTTCACGTTAATAAATGAATGTAATCACGTAATAATACGTGACTAAAAAGTCATTCCTTTTTTCGCGTATATGACCTCCGCATTATGATAATTGAACGTCTAATATTTTTATGTCAGTATCCCATGATACTACTTCCTACTTCCGTCAGATCGTTGTCGAATGTTTCTTCTCCGCAAGGACTTTCGGAAGAGACGTGCAAGAATTTAAACGACTAAGAATTCCATCTCTCTCTGACATATTCAACTTAAACAGGCTTTAGGCGAATATTTCGTACATTCTTTTTCATAGAAAAATTATGATTTATGTTAAAACTTGTAGTTTCCTACTATATTAACTATTAAATTTAATTCAATAGATATATAAAATAAGACATAATTCGCAACATAATTGAAAAGAAAAATTATTTTAATAAAAAGTACTGACACATCCCTTATTTTCCTATGAAATGTTTTTCTTATTAGGTCCCACATGATATTATCATAGCATAACATTTTTATAAACGTGTAAAATTTAATATACTTGGATTTAATTAATTAGTTTGAAAATTATAATAAATACAATGATGTGCTACTACTTCTTGTAGCCATTGTAATATCATCTTTTTTACAATTATACTATCATTTTCAAAAAATTTACATCATAAACCTATATACACAATGATCTGGGCAATAGAAATTCAATAAAATCAATTAAAATATCAATCTGAAGTAGAAGGTCTTAAAGATCAATTAAAATAAATTTCCGTCTAACATCTCTTCTAATTTCTTTTCTTTTATTCTTCTCTAAAATCTACGGGGGAAACTAGAACATCGAATGAGATTTCTCAGATCCTCGCAGTAAATAAACATTTTTCATAGCATTCAAAAAGCCTCCCCGAACTTCGGTTGACTCGTTCAGATGATCGGGTGAAAGTGCAGTTAAAAGAAGCTGGTCCAATTGAAAACAACCGTTCTGCTATCAAACGCGATCTCGTTCGGTTAAAGAAAAAAAAAACTTTCTATAGTGGAACGTGCGCGATTGAGACTTGGAACTTTCTCACAACAGTATTTATTCTCCTTCATTTCGGACCGTGCAGATAATAATCTCTTTCAACGCTTACATTTCTTTTTAATCATTAACAAACGTCATGCGAACTTGATTTTCACGGTTAACATTTTTCTCGACTATTATGTAGTCGGTTCGAGTACAGGTTTTTTTCGTTCTTTTCTTTTTCCTTGTCAATTAGTACTTTCACTTGTATTAATGAACTTCATAAGGTAATTAGAAAATTAACAGGGGTCAAGAAAATGATTCTCGAATGTAATTGTAGAATGTCTTTCTACATGTCTGTAGACATTTTGTTTTAATTGAAAATATTTGTATTAATTAACTTTATGAGGCAATTAGAAAATTACAAAGGTCAAGAAAGTGATTCTAGAATGCAATTTTAAACTATTTTTACCTTTCAATCATCTTTACAAAATTTTATTTCTATCGTAAATACATACCTAATGAATCTGTTCCGATGGAGAAATAGAATTCATCTGGCTTAGGAGCAAGTCTCGGAAAATATGCGTTTTTTATCATGGCCCGCCAAACTATAAACAAGAAATAGTAAGTTAACGTAAATAGAATTAATTTTTAATATTATGTTCGGTTTATTCCATGTAGTGAAACTGGAAATCTTACTAAGTCCTTTCGCATCACGTTGATATGGATCCAATTGATCGAGTATGTTATTGTCCATGTTAGCTAAGTTCCTCATCCCGGCAACCAATAAATTTTTGTTGCAATCCGGCATGGATGAATCCGCACAATACTTGGCTACTTGCATGCTGAATACTCTTAACAAGTAACTCGCCTGAAATTAAACATTGTATAGGTTATCTTTAAAAAGAAATTTAAATAATCTCTTTCAATATTATATATATATTCGATGCAATATATATCGTTACTGACCAAATAAATATTATGTGACAAGAAGTAATTCTTCAGTAATGACTGCAAATATTTCGTTCAATTATATTTAAATATTATTTCCCGCCGAGTAACATCCTTAAATCCGATCTTTAAAATTCTCCCTTTCATTTCTAAGATATTATTATTAAAATATGGTTCAAATATAAAGCACTATGCATAATATAATATATACAATGAACAAATTCAAATATTGTATTATTAAAATATATAAGTCTTTAAGAATATATCTTTGCAACATCGATTTTCAATATTCTATTCTTTAGTGCCAATAAAACCCTTTTTTCCTCCTTTTATTTCACTATATTATCAATCAGAATACAATTCTGCGAGCTAATTTGCTTGGGTACTATCTACAGCATCATTTATGTCAAATCAAATATCAAATGAAACTATGAAGATCAATATATGAGCTGTTTATTTGCCAAAAAAACAAATTATATAATATAAACATCAATCAAGTGCTTTAGTACTAAAATTTCAGGAAAGGGAGTTAATAACTTTGACCTGTGAATAGCTCATACATATCGTATACAGAAGATGGATACATTTTTCTCTGAGTAAATCATCATGACGATCATCGCGAAAGCTATTTTCCATTCCGTCGGAGCAAATGCATTCTACACGCGTCCGGTGAAACTCGGCAATGTGTAACATACAGGATATCGAACACTACAGTTATAACAAACAAATATATATGCGTGTCGCAGCCTGTACCGTACATCACGTATCGGGCTTTGATTGCGATACACACGTTTTTTTATTTTTCGTCACGAGAAATTCTGTCTGCCACGTGAAACATGCCCCCGTTCGTGGTGCGTCTACGTAAAGCACAATGATCGATGTCCACATACTTTTAGCTCTATCTATGGCTCAACGATTACGCGAATATTCAACCTTAGAATTTCTAATGACATTTCTGTAACGTCTTTTGGACAACAACAAAATATTTCGAAATTTAATAATAATAACAATCGATAAGTGTTGCCAATCAAACAGTGTTGGCAAGCTCACTTGCGTAACGATACAATTTCTTTCGTAGACATTTTTTGTAGTAATATTTTTGATGAATCAATCTTTTATAATTTTTGTCATTCATTATTTATACAATTATATTGGGCGAATTATTTTATTTTTGGAATGTTATTTCTATATTTCAGAATTCGTATGTCTAGATTTTGAAATATTTAATTCTATGATTTGGAATACTTATTTCTGTTTCTTTTTTTTCATTTTTATTTTTATTTCATATATTCATATAAAGATAAATTCTGAAAATGAGAAATTTGTCTTAAAATAAAGTAATAATTTTTAACAATAATTACTTTTTCAATGAAATGTTTAAAAATATACTAATTTTGTGTTTGAGTTTATTTATTCATGCATATAGAAAAATGATACTTATAAGGAAGAAAATATTTTTATGTACGATATAGAACGTGATAAGTTTCAATCTCGACAAGTTGTGCTCGTTCGTACATCCATGTATTCCGATGCTGACCTACATAAATTTGCTGCGTGATCGATGGTGGATCATTGTGTTATTTTTTAAAAGATCTCGAAAATAAGAGAGTCTAAATGGACAGAGAATCGTTCGATAAAAAATTCCCGTGAACAGAAAATGAATACAGATGGTAATCTTTCTATATAAACATAAAGATTAGCAAATTTTCAGATTTTAAAAATGTTACATATATTGAAATATCTTAAGTTACAAGTATGAGTTACAAGTTCAATCTCTCCATAGATAGAGAGCACGTACTTGAACTTCAACTTACGTGCAATCAGTTTTACCAACATATATTACGAACATATTACAGATATTGCGCATAAGGCTATTTTCACGCCTTTTTCTTTTACCAAGATTATCGCGTGTTTGGATGATTACAGCTTTATTAAATTATTATATTAAGTTACTCCAATAGGAAATTTAATATTAGTTAATATTGTTAAGTATTTCTTAAAATAAGAAATACTTAATTTGTATATACATATATGTATATATATAAAATGTATAATAATTTTTATACCGAGTTTAATGAACTGTATATATATATATTAGGATGTGCAATGCGAGAATGTTGAAGAATAATGTAACATATTTTTCTTGCTCTCTTGCTACCGTATTTGATTACCACATTCTTTCTTCACTGATAAACAGTAACCCGTTTAGCGACTGTAAGAAATATAGAAATGTACTCAGAATAATGAATTATCGTACTTATATGCTACTCGAAGATTCAAATAATCTTAAAAAGAATAAGTAAAAATAAAAAAAACATATTAACGAATAATCATGATTGACTAATTTTGCTTCCACATATTTGACATCCATAAACAGTATTGTTATGAGATTAACAATCTCCATCAGTCTTATGAATTAAAAATTCTAACTTTTATAATTAACGTTGTATTGTAAAAAGATTATTGAAAAAATTAATGAATTAAATTTTTCCAAATATTCTATGGCTATTGTTGACAGCAAAGCTACTATCAACAGATGGCAAAATCATTGATCGCAAACTGTTGCGTTTGAGACCGTTTCTATGAAAAAAAGAAGTATTACGAGAAGAAGGGCACAATGTCATGAGAAAAGTCAACGTCCGATGCGCACTCACGCAATTACACTCGACCGGTCTGCACAAGTGCACGAGCAGAGCATTTTCAGCGAATGCACTCGATCGTGTTCGGTGAAAGTCTGCTGTTGTTGATATCATCCACAAACTACTGTGGTGCGAAGTTTATTTTATGTAAAAGAAAAAACTTAATTTTCGTACAAAATACATCAGTCATATATTTTTTAAGATTCAAGTGAAATAGAAATAAACAATAAGTTTATCTATGGAAGATTAAATAATGCAAATCCAAGTTCCATATATATAAGTAGTGTTTGTCCCAATAAATGATTATTAAAATAACAATTAAAAATCAAATTTTATTCAAATATAATTTTTTTGAGAAAAATTTACTCTATAACGTCTTCAATTTAGAAATGAAAATAATCCTTACTTTCTCACCCCTGGAGAGGAATTCCCACATGGGAATCGCAGAAGCAGTGACACTCAAGGTATAGCATCCCAGAACAAAGGTGAACAGCATAGCAGTTCTCAGAATCTTCATATTTGCTATTTCACTTATCTTTAGTAGCTTTCACGAACACACTTTTTATACGTATTGTTAATCTAGGGAATTCGATCTATCACAGATATACTACCAACGAAAACACTTGTTTTATGATTCAGAATATATATACAAATGATATGATAACGAGTCTCAAAATTAAGAATTATTTACTAACTAACCAAATATTAGTAGTAATATTGGATAAAATTCACGTGGACTCGAATGGACGCAAATGATGAAACGACTATCACGTTCAATGGTCTTTGCAAACTGGCTGAATTTCCTTCAAACCCCGGTTATATGTATGTTGTGTATGCCAGTGACGTCCATGAAACACCAGGTCCCCCACTCCTACTTTCAGGAACAGAGTCCACTGCTTGTTCCATAATGTTTACTTCTTTCCAGGATGTCACCTAATTAATAGATACTTCTGTGTAGCAAAAAATATATTCATTACTTTTATGTTCTCTGAATCAAAATCTTTAATTCATATTTTTTAAGATTCATTGGATTATATATGTAATACAATATCAAAAATACAATGCCTACAAAAGGTATTGGCACACTGTTGTATTTTTTACAGCATTTACATAATAATTAATTAATTAATAGTAATTTCATATAACTACAAAAATTTAATATTTTAAAAATGAGGTGACAATCCCGATAGTAAAAGAGGTTTCATTGTATATCAACTTTTTTGTTTATTTGGAACATTAAATTATGAGAGTTTTACAATAGAATTAAAAATTGTAGACACAGAGAAAATCAATTGAAAACGAGTTTAAATGTAAGAGGAAGTCCGTGGTGCTCACTGTCATGAAAGGATCCAATCTTGCTTATCAGGTTCCTCCAGCTACTTTAACAATAAACCCTTAGAATCACATTCTTCAAGATCCTAACTCTATTCGCCAAAAATTACTATTATTGAATTTCCACATATAAAAGAATGAAAGTACAATACAAATATTAAAAGATAAATATTGTTCAGAATGAAATATCATAATTGTAAATACGTGATTTTCTGTATCGCATTCATGGTGTGTTTTTCAAAATATTTACTATGATTTATTTCAGTGTGAATACATATACGTATATGATTTATTTTCGTATAAAAGTTTATGGCTGCTTAAAGATGTACGTGACGTAGGTCAATAATCGAACTATAAATTAATATTCGCCTAGAAATGTTTCCAGTCACTCACATCGCAATTTTTTGGAATTTCCACACAAAAAGAAGTGTAATTCAAATAAAATGATTTTTCATTTACATCATAGAAATATATTCTATTACTAGAGGGCAATAATATAGAACAATAACATTTCAGCTTATGACGTTCCGTCACTTAATTAACAATTTGCGAATCTGGAAGTACAAATTGATTTTCTATGTAGGACAGATGATGTATGAAATATTAAAAATGATTCTACTATTTGTATCTACTCGAGCACGTTGGGAAGACGCGTGGATGGAATATTAAGAGTACCAATTATAACTTTTTAATAGCAATAAGAAAGATATATGAGTTTTTGATACTTTTTAGCTATATTTTCTTACAGGTATAGTATATATTAGTATGCTTTTTATAGTAATATTTAGATTGCGAATATACATGCATTTATAAGATCTTTAAAAGTATAAAAATGTACAAAATGCACATAATATCTAAAAACATAAGAAATATTTAAAATGAAGTACGTAGTTGTTACATGTATCCCTGAATGGGTAACTTATGTTAATAAAGATATATATAAAAGTGTATAAAAATCCATAATCTAGTATATTGTTCAAGTCTGTACAATTACGCTATTAATGCTGAAAATGATTTCTATAAGCTTTCATTTAAGATGATGAGCAATTTAGATATCTTTATGAAAACTTCAAAAGAAAAATTGGCGATGAATCTTTTTTATGATAATAGCGAATGTGAGAATTGAAATATGTACCACAAACATACTTTCACGCACATATTCGTGTCGATGCAAGCGTACGTTGACGAATAAGGGGCCCTGTACGTATTTTGTATTATTCGTGCAGCTAAATACAGACAATGCGAATGGTCGTCTGTTTAAGTCAATTACTATAACCAGCGTCATTCCAGGTAATCTCGACTATCTCGTAGATTTGCTGCACATTTAACAGTCAGCATGCAGTCATCCAACTATTATGTCATTCGGAACCTATAAGAATAGATCTACAACAGTGGTTCTCAAATTATTCTTTATGAATTTGGGAGATGAAAATTATAACACAAATCAGTCCACTATTAATTTTTATAAAACGACATTCTGCATTTATTATTATAAAAATTTATATTTCTACAACTCATGAAAACTCGTCGTAACAGTAAATAAAATTATAACATAATTTAATTAAGTACAAAACTAAAGATATAATACGTTTAAAAATTAACATATATATAGGATTGTGTGAATTCAAATTCTCAAAATCTTAATCTTAATTTATATTACCATGATTTTGAGTTTGTCAATTTTATTAAGAATCGATTTCGATCATTTTCCTATATATCGAAAAACATAACCTATAATATAGATGATACTCTAAAGTTTAACAACCAAATTTTCTAATTATACTCCATGACTATGATTAATAAAAGAATATTATATAAACACAAAATATTAAATTTATTATTCTATGAAGCTCATTCTTGTTTTATTTAATAAATTTTGTTTTATTTAATAAAATTATGCACGTACAAAAGTTCAATGGTTTATTGTTTATGGTTGAAAATCACTGCTGTACAATTTCATGAATGTAATTGTAATATATTTTCGATCGATAAATCAGCGTAAAAACAATTGATTGTGAAAAACAATTTACTTGAAAATGAATGACCTTAGAAAAATCGTATATGGAGATTCGTTGACTGAATGAGTCATTCTACTTTCCAAATCTATTGATTGTGGCATTCATGACATATGATCCAACATGATTGCACGTGCACAATTTGTCTATGATTTTCATCCATGAAAATCTCGTGAACCTAAGAAACTTCCTTACTACGTTATATAGAGTAAGGGAGTAAAAGAAGTCCATGATAAATTCTGATTAATTTTTAATTGATCAACTGTATTCTCATCAATTACGGTCTCCTAAGGTTATGTTTCTCTTAGCTATATGAAAAATGCATTAAGATGCTAAAAACGAAAGTCTAATGAAGGTAAATCTAGAACATGTACGTTGCATGATGATGAGAAGGTAAGATAAGATAAGAGAATTATAGAATAAGTTACAAAGTTATTTTACTCAACATAACTAATATACATATATTCTTTATTTTTGTTTGCCTTTCAACTTTGCAGTGATCTCCTACTCCACATAATCAACATGTTTTGCTTATTATTATTCTACGTTAGCAAGAAAATTCATTAATTAAGTTATTATAATGTAACATTTGTAATTAAAAGGTGGTGTGATTAAAACATTTTGAGCATTACTATGTAAAAAGTAGTTAATTTATATTCATTATTTGATTTATTTAAACTTATGAAACTTACATTACTATGTAAAAAGCAGTTAATTTATATTCATTGTTTGATTTATTTAAACTTATGAAACTTCATACTCGTTTATATAAATGTGTGTTTTAGTATTTTTAATATGTAAATATATGTATAGTATGTTAGATAAAAATGTTGCCCCTCCAACAATTTAACTTTTTCACAAAACTGAGCAGTGAAGCTTGACAACCGTTTTTCTTGGTTCGCGAACTATGAATTACTTGTAGTTGTTACAAGTGCATCTCGCTTTTATTTCCCATTTAGATGTTAAATTGATCGAATAAAAATGTATACTTCACTTGTTTTGTTATAGAAAAGAAGAAAACAGTGAATCCGCTTTGTACAATGAATATTTTATCTGTTATTCTAAAACAATTTTGTAAATATTAATAAATAAATTAACATAAAAAATATCATTTTATTTTTATTGTTTGTTTTTATTATTTATTGTCAGTTGTGTCAAAATGGAATGTAGGACGATTGTCAATCGTGAAATGAATATCGTAATGCAAGATTATGGAAATCGCTTCCGCTTTTCATCACAACGATCGTCATCCGAGATAGCGAGGTGCAGAATTTGTTCCGGTTGACATAATAGTTACAGGATGTTTCACTCTTTTTAAAAATTTCTGGTGTGAATTTCAAGTATTTGTATTAATGTAAAATAAAATTACGTTTTTCCAAACCGAGGTAGATGAAACATAAAATACCTAAAAAATCACGTATTTAACAAATCATTTTTATATTAAAGTTATTTTAATATTATATTAAAGTATTAAATTGAATCCTTTAAATAATCTAAAATTGTATTTATAATAATTGTAGAATTATTAAATATTAAGAGATTATTTCAACCAGGATGCAAGGAAAAATTTCCCATTTTTTTAATCCTATAAAAAATATTCCATAAACAAAAAGAACTAATAAACATTGATATTTCGACTAACGTAGCCTCATGGGTTAATAATGTGGCGCCACGAAAATATTTGCCGCGTCTTACAAATGTATAAAAACAATATTAATTCATAAGAAAAAAAGATGAGTATGCAACGATTTAATGGCGCAGTATATCGAAATGAAGCCGGAGAGAGTTAAATGAGTTACGATTTGTTGCCGGTAACGGTGTCAGCGAGTTGAAATGATTATGCGTGAATTTTTTGGCGCGCTGAGTGATGCGAGAATGTGGCGCCTCTAAGGAATGCAGAATTACTACTACTACTACTATATATGGAACAATATTAGGATTGATTAATGAGTGTAGAAGCCTTATAGCTGAAAATTCCTGAGGATTGCCACGTCTTTTCGATATGGCGATTTGTTAGAGAATGACTTAAATTTATCATGCTAAGATCTGCAGGCTCATCATTGGGATACAATTACATTTTTTTATGAGAATTCCTTCTTCGGCCTCTAAAGGTTGTCGCAGATACCTGGCCAATAATTTATCTTGAAATAAAATTACTATTATATACACACAGAAATAATTTATCTATCGTCATTTCGTGTATGAGAAAAATCTAGTTCTCCTCAATTTGAATTGGATAATGTATTCTTTATTTACGAATAGTCTAACCTTTTTCATAATACAAAATACCTTATGCTAATATGTAGATGCGTATGATAATCTGTTGAATAAAGATAATTTAACTATTTGTAAATTAACTATGTACGTTATTTCTACGTCGTTTCGTGAAGGATAATTTATTACTGGCTGATTATAATGAAATATCAATTTTAATCAACTATTATAACGAAATGTAGTGTATTGTGTATTGGTTTATAGCAATGAAGTTAAAGATTAAATTAGATAAAATAACGCATAAAATATATATAAATATCTTACGAAAATATTACCTTTCCAAGATAGAAAAAATGCATTAGAATAATAGACACTTTACAAAATTCCACTACATAAATCAGAGGTGCAAAAGAATTTCTATGATTAAGTAAGAAGAAAGATAGGTTATCAAAGGAATTTCTTGAAACCATCGACTAATTTTATAAAATTCTAGGACCCAGATGAAAGAAGAAATTATGACGTAAAAGGTCATAATTAAATTCTTGGAATTTCCTTTCATAATCACACTGTGTAAAAGTCAAAATTCAACAATGTAAATTGGCTGAAAAAAGATTGTAAATGAAACGAGTTAATATAATGTTGATTTTTAGAGGAAAATCAACATCGATTAAGAACTTTATATGAAACAAATTTTCTTACTCTGTCATCTTTATCTATATGAGATAATTAATTCTCCCATTGTATTAACTTTTAAATAGTATTGAATTATTTATGACTGTAATAATTTAGATCACTACCCTATTGAATATTTAATTTTATTTTGTATTGTACATTTCTAACGATAGAGATTAGTAATTAAAATAGATTAAATTAAAAATTAAAAATTAAGTAATCTGATTCTAAATTGTCATGATCTCCATTGGCCCAATATCAATAATACCAATGAAGAGTTACTGATAGCGCGAAAATAAATGCCGGATCTACCTATCGAACGGTTTTGCATATGAGTGCAATAAATTTCACAAGTTTTGAATTCCAAAGACATATAACAGTACGTCTGGTCACGTGTACAAACCTACGCAAATCTTATTGACAGCGTTATTCCGAATTCAGGAAATTCCAAGTTTTCGTTTTAACCTGAGATTTTACTGACTGATGCCAAATAGCATTTTAGTCGAACGAGAGATACCGAATAAAAGTAATATAATAATTTTATTCACATTTTCAATTTCGAAAGGTGAAATGTACAAGATTGAGAGAATTTTTTGTTACGGAATTCGTATTTTGCAAATAATTGCATATGATGACTTATGTTTTTGATAACACACGTCTAAGTTCAGTGGTTTTTATTTTCGTCTTCCTGACATTAACGCAACCTTATTAATCTTGGCTATGTACATACATGCATTATACTACTTGAATGTATCCGTAAAGCTATTTACAAGGACGTGTTGGTGCTGTTGCATTTTTTGTGAATAAATTACTATAAAAAGTTATTGATAAAGTTTAAACAAATATTGTATCGTAACGCATTTCTCTTAATATTTAGTTTAAAAATTGTATTAGTTTAATAATTAAATTTAAAAGCTATGTTAGTTCAAAAATCAAATTAAAAAATTTTAAACATACTAGTCTATTAATTAAATAATTAGAAATTTAAAAACTATATTAGTTTAAAAATTATGTTAAAAGTTTAAATATTTTATATAGAATATTATTTTAAATTTAAAAATTAAAACTGGTCCAATACTTAAATTCAAAAATTTAAAAATTATATTAGAGTTTAGTTTAATAGTTAAATTTAAAAATTTATAGTTTAAAAATGATAGAAAGTTTACGTAAAAAAATGGAGAAAGACTCGTATTACATAATTTTGAAAAAATACGAAGTAAAATTTTTGACAGAGAATACAGAAGCCTATAATTGATTTGCATATTTTTTGAAGATTGGGGAATACATGGGTGATGTAAACGGTGAAACATCTTCGTGTGGGACATAATTTAAATGCAATTTAAAACTAGTTTAATGGAGTTTCGTATACGAATAAACTTCTTAATTTTCGAGGTATTCGTTCACTGACGTCAATACGAAGAATATTGAAAAGCAGTAAAAAGTTAAACTGGCGCCGTTTTGCCGGGCAACGAATCGTCTTTATAGACGTATAATTAGAGATTCAAATATCTGCTTTTAAAAGTATGTGAAAGAAGTTGCTTGTCACCATCTCTTCTTTTTGTCGGTATAGCGGAATACGAAAAGGGTCGCATACCTACACCTATTTTATTGAAATACTATAAATGCGGTTGTTTTTATACTGTGTCATTATTATTAAATTAATATTTATTACTATAAATTATCTTCATATGTCAGTGATGAATATTTCAAGATGAATCAAATAAATCGTACAAAAATTTATTATAGATAATGAAATAAAGGCGTTTTATACAAGGCAAATGAAAAAAGATACTTAATGGAAAATTTTTGGATAATACAAAATAATTTGCATTATTATATAAATATAAAGCAGTCAGAAATATATTTCTAAATATAAAAATATATTTGACAATTTAATGTTACAATTTCAGCGATATTTGTACGCTTATAAATGATTTACATACTTAACTAACGTTAATAAACAATTCAATATCAACAAATTAAAAATCTATATAACTTTTATAGTAAAGTAAACGTATAGAAATTTTCTTATATAATTAGAATCTGCATTCGCATTCCTATATTAACATTTATTATTACATATTAACATTTTAATAACACTAACACTTCTTCAACGACGGCCATAGGCATGATGTGATTGATGTGCTATAAAATACAAATATCACAGAACAGAATAAAAAACAAAGACATATAAAAATATAATCCTAGCAAGCTTACGTTTATAAAATTCAGAGAAGTTTACATTAGGTAAGAGAGAATGAACTTTGTTTAAAACTGTAGCTTTTGATGCTAATTTAGCATTTGCATTCCATATCTGGAAAGAAGGGAGGAAAATTTTGTAGCATAGTGTTGTAGCATATGACTTTAGTTCAACTAGTTTTTACTTTGTCTAAGTCATTACTTGGACAAGATCTTCTCTCTCCCTAATAGATACAGTTACTCCACAAACTTCATCACCTTCTGCAACGCAATCAGTAAATTGTTCTCCAATAGCTGCAAGCACTATTTCTTTCCATATTTTTTCCTGAAATTATTGTTATTAATATACATGTGTTAAATAACAATGACAATTCGAATACCTACAGTATCAGATTTATGGCACTTTAATCTCCATGTTCCACCATTTTGATTGACTGGTTCCTCCCATAATGGATATCTTTCATCTCTCATTAAATGGTAACTATATCTGACCTATTGTAGAAACAATTTATTCATGTTTATATCAATATTAACCAACATATTATAAAATATACTTACTTGTACAGCACTAGCATTTGGTATATTGTTGAAAACAGCCCAAAAACTTTGCACAGTGTTCACAGTATAAATCTTCGTTAAATTTTCTTTATATTCTTCGACAGTTGTGCCAGAAATAGCTCTGTCAATTTTACCAACTCTTTAGAACTTTCTACATACACTATGAGCAAACAATGATTCAATTTTTTCAGGATTATGTTTTATTACATTTCTTTTTGTAATATAACAAAAGACCAAAGAAAATATTATTTAAAATATACATACAATAAAGGAAGATATATAAGGAAATTATTCATTTAAATATATCATATTGTACATTACATACACTTTATACAATACAAACAATTCCATCTTCCTAACCAAATATCTACAAAACAACAAAAACTGTTTCCTGAATTAATATAATAAAACACTAACATGAGATACAATTATTGTTGAATATATATTAAATCATATTAAACTGCAGTTTTATCATAAAAATCCTATATAGATTGACGTATAGTGATATAGGTTATAAATAAAGATGAAACGATACCAATACCACCTAATACTGTTTCACATCGTTACATTGTTTTCTTGTACGTCTAACTAGTTTTTCCATCATCTATAATAATTTTACGATATTACAAAAAGTAAACATTACTCCGATATATTTTCTTAATGTCTCATAAAAATGAAACCAAAAAGAAATTATATACGCACTGCAATAATATACTCTACATTGGATCAGTAAATTTACAAAATTGTAAGTAATTTAGTCTTCTTACTTGTCCAACCAAAATGTCCAAGACGATTGCAAGGGTATTCCCGACGTTTTATGTTTCTCGATCCTTTTTACCGTTTCATCCGACAATACCGATGTGTCCGACAAGTCGGTCGAAGTATTGTCTTTCGTTTCGTACTCTACCGCGGCCATGTTCGAAATAATGATGCGCATACATAAGTATAGGTTGCGTTGTAACGTCAAAAATCATGTGACCGAACGAAGATGATAACAAAAACAAACGATTTTGTTGCTTGAAAAATGTTCAGCGATATAGATAATCTATCTTTAAGAGAAAATGTATGTAACGCGAATTGTATAATTTAGGGAACTTATCAAGTAGCTTTGCGAATTTATCAACAGTTTCGAAAATTAGCAATAGTACAGATGTGGATACAAACAGATATTAATGACATATTATTATGAGTTAACAGTAGAATTGTTTTCAATTAGTGGTTTACATGTTTTATATTAACGGTATATATTTTTTTCGATCCGCACTGTACAAAGGCTCAATTTTATTTCAGTTCGCTCCCAAGTTTAATGCTCCTTAAATACAAGGTGACATACCCTTGGCAAGGTTGTCCGATAATCAACGGTCTTTGCCGATGTTATAAAAAATGATTTTTCCATTATAACGCAATCAAATTTAATAATTTTCCAATTTTCATTGTAAATTTATGCCTGCAACAATTTATTATAATCATCGTTGTTATAATTTTCTATTTTTTATAAGCTAAAACAAAATTTACATTTCTGTGGTATTAGATTGTAACTTATAGCGGTAGAATTCCATTTATTTGAATTTACCGTGGGACAAATACTTATGTCCTTACTACTTACGATTTCTCATCCACATAATAGTATTTCATGCCCAGATAAATCAATTCAATGGCCAGAAGTTTATTTAATCGAGCATTAATTAAAATTTTGTTTAAATAAACAGAGTGCATTCAAAAGGACTAATTACACTCGCGCCATGTTATAAATTGTAGGGGGCGTAATAAAAACCCTGATTAATCGATATTACAGAGCATGCAGGATATTCTGTTAAATGCCAAATCCATTTTTATCGATATCAAGAATCGAATCACTCAAGTTGAATATAATTTTTACATATATTCGCCATAGCAAATCGCAGATATAATGTGAAATTCACAATCGTGGTGAGATCTATCTTACAGTGAGTTATCTAATTAATGACTTTAGAGTATAACATAGCATGGTATATCAGATTTCTGCTATGTCTTGCCTGCAATCTTAGAGGTAGAGAAATTATGTCACTGAATTATATAGTGCTGCTGTAGACGGATATATTAGGAAATAAATTGAAACTTTTCTTTAATACCGAATTTAAATAATTCATAATCTTTCACATCAAAAACTATCACTTATCATTATTATCATATATCCAATATTAGTTTCCCACCTTTTATAAATATTCAATTGTTCTTTTTAATTTTAATTTATGTACATACCTATACAATTTAGTTAATTTTTCCAGAATTGTAAATATTTATTTACAATATATAATAATGGATAATTACGAATTTTTTCTTTAGTTTGTATACGTTAGTCTAATTAATGTATATTGCTTTACTGTTAAAAATATAATTTTACGAGTAATTATGTTTATTAGCAAGAATTACAAATTTTTGCCAATTTATTCACCTGTCAGAATGGTTTGAATGGTCTTTCTAGTGTTAATATTTAACATGTACAATTTTATAGTATATAATATAAAAAGATTATAAATAAAATTAACATATATATATATTTTTTTTTCATAAAAAAGTTATAAAACTGCGGCTCATATAGAATTATGGGGGTACATTGCGGATTTTTATGCATTTATAGGAAATTTGATAGGACATAAATATAAACGCATATAATATACAAAAATATGTAAAATATCCAAAATAAAGTATTTACTACAATATTTGGTAGATTAAACAAATTTCTATTTAAATTCCATTTCTTTAATTATGTTCATAAAAATATAAAAATGCATAAAAGTTGTGGTCTAATTATAAGACATTCAAATGACATGCGCCAATCGACGATTTGTAAGTCGTGCGGTGCTGTACGCTTGCGTGCAGAAGGGACAGAGAAAGAAATAAATTGAGAGAGCACGTCGTAACATAACGGCAACGACATAGTCAGTCTTCTGCGAACGTTCGGGTGTTTTGGTTGTTTTGTTTGTTCATTGTCAGCCAAATTTCATGTTATTCGTTCTCAACATACATCACACATACTTCATCCCAAAATCAATTTTATATTTCAATCCTACGCTTCGACGATTCCTATAACAATACGGTAAGATTAATTAATAATCAATCTTAACAATATAAATGTGTCAACATTCATTTTTGGTTGTCGTTGCTTGTGACGAAATTGTGACTTAACATTATTTCTTTAATAAAATCTAAGCTGTGAAAATAGACTAATGTGCGCATGTGAATCTGTCATTCGTTTTAAAAGCGGATCGAAGTGTTAGGGATCTGTTTTCTCTTAGCTTTTACAATAACGTTTTCTCTTCCTCCTTAATATCTTTTCTTTCAGTTTTACTGTATGTATATATATCATGTTGCTTATCTAGGAATATAGAGATGTAGTGTAATTATACCCAAATTTGATTGGTCACGTTTTCACGCATGCGTTTATTATCTATTATGAAATTGTTTTATCACAAATTAATATAGATGTCTAATATTTTTTATCTTAGAAAAATATAATTATTTATGAATTTTATCAATTAGTAGAATTTATATTAGAAATTAGGAAAAGGATTTATACGAATCTATACGAAATATTTTATTATAAAGAGTGTGACTAAAGAGTGTGACAGATTTGAAGACGTAAATATCTAACTTCATATTGAGAAAATGATTATTTGTGGGAACTAGGAAAACGATAATTTGATAAGAAATAATTTATATAATAAACAGTATGTAACACATACATACACTTTGCAATTGCTGTTGAGATGATAGTTAATCAAATGCTTGACAAAGCAATGAATTTGAATAAAGCTTATAATTAATATTGACTGTCACTGTCTTATGACAAGTATATATACATATAACAATATATACATACTGTAACAAGTAATATATACAATTATGTATGTATTATTGTAAATTCTAAATAATTCCGAATAAAAATTAAAAACAATTTACTTCAGTTAATCGAAATGAGCGTCTAATATGGCTTCCCCTCACGTTATGTTACATCTCTATGTTTCCTACATTCCTAAGCATATAATATAGTTGATAGATCTAAAATTCTTGATAGCTTGATAGCTTGAAACATTTCTGTAAAAATTCACTAGTAATCGAAATCAGGTTAGATTGTGTAGTATATGTACACTCATACTTCGAGTTGTATATTCATACAAGTAGGTGGTTTTATTTATAGGCTTGATCGATCAATGCAACGTTGGTAATTTTTGAAGTAAATGAGCTCGCTCTTATAGTGGTTATTGTGTAGAAGCGTGTTTATGAGACGATATTCAATAAAATGTGAATAGAATATACATGCATGGCGTCGAGTATATATACATATATATGTATTCCATTAATCTTCGCAATTGAAAATCTTGAATAGTGATTGACATACAGTAGGATGCAAAAATAAGTGGACGAAGGAAATAGGAATCGATAAAGTTCTGTTAAATACCGCTTATTTACACAAAATGTAAAGGTTAATTTCAATTATTTACTAAATAATCTATGTAATATAACGGTATACATAAAACTTAAAGATGTAATGCTAGTATTGGTTAGATTAAACTTCACTGATATCTAAGTATACACATATATACTTACTTCCATTACTTGTTTAGTTATTTTTGTTTCCGACAGTATATATATTGTAAGTATATTCTTGTAGAAACGTAGTGCAGAGGCTCATATTTGTATGTGTAAACACTGATAGGTAAAGTATATATACTAAAAAGACAGTTACGAGTGCACCTTGGCAGTTTCTACGACCGCGTTTCACCAATTACGTGATAAACCGTGGCAAAGTCACGGTTTTCAGGTCTAGACCTGTTAGTATCGATTTTATTGAATCGTTAAGACAAAAGTGAACTATTCAAAAACCATACTAATGAGCTCTTCTTTGTACATTATATGATTGCATTTAACAACAATATTATTCTAACGACATTAAAAATGTTATTAATGACAAAATATTTTTTCATAAAATAATTATAAATTAGGATCAAGAGAATTAAGTTATGAAATACAATTTTAAATTGAAATTTTGTGACAAATATATCTTACTCTAATATATCTTACTATATTCAATTATTTGAATTATGATTTTTGTATTTAGCTTGTATTGTTGGCACTATTGG
Source organism: Bombus vancouverensis nearcticus (assembly GCF_051014615.1). Taxonomy (NCBI): domain Eukaryota; kingdom Metazoa; phylum Arthropoda; class Insecta; order Hymenoptera; family Apidae; genus Bombus; species Bombus vancouverensis. The sequence continues at coordinate 6,899,514 of NC_134911.1, forward strand.
TTGTACCAACATATACCAACATATGAAATTTTTAATAATCGATATTTTTCTTCATAAGATATCTTTATTTACTTTTCCTACTAATGCAATAAAAATCTTTATCCGAGTTCAACTCTTATTAAATTCAATATTGATCTTGGACGTGACCTGAGTTAATCATCGTAATAATCATGTATGGAATATATATTTACATTATATATTGTATACATGTAGTAGTATACGTGTAGTATACATTATATAGTAGTATACATAGAGTATATTATAAAGTATAGTATAGTAGTAGTATACATAGAGTATACATTATGTACTGTATACTTAAAGCCTTCTTTGCATTTGACATAGGTATTTCTCTTGTCTTGTCTTGTTTTTCGTTACCATGATTATTGCTGATTTTATGAACAATGACAGTGTGTATATATACACATATTATATATCATCGTCTGATACAATTGCAATATAACCATCTGATACAATTTATAATTAATGAAAAATGATGGAAACAATTAACTTAGAATAATCAAGCTGAGCTTTCAGAAATAGAAATAGATTTGAAATATCACTATAGTTTCCTCTGAAACGGACATGAAATAATTTTAAAGAAAGTAATACGAAAAATGCACATATGTATACAGTGGCTATAAAGTGTGCATATTCTTATTTTCCAAAAAAGCGTTTTTCTATTTTGTACTACATTTAATTCCCAAAATATCAAATTTTTGTAAGTATTACTAAATGATACAGAGATTATAGTTGGATCTAATTAGATAGTACATAAATATAATAAATGCAGTGGTGCAGAAATATTTTTGTAGCTACTTTATATACTATAATAGTGTACAGTGTGAAAATGATGTTACAAAATGCCGTGAAACTATCCTTACGAAATTTAAGTTACCTAATATATAAATTTTTAAGATTGGTTAATACAATTTTTCTTTTCCCCAAATGTGAAATTCGAAACGTTTCATTTTAATTTTTATTATTGAAACCATGACCATATTATTTTTGTGCGATTGAAATAAAGAAATCAGAAAAATCGTGAAAATTTTCTTGCGCCACGGTGTATGAGACGCGCATGCGCATATCATATATATGTCGGATCTTCGTGAAAATTAAATTTTTCGCCACTTATGAAATTTTATGTCAAACGGTCAAACGTGTGTCCATCGCGAATTATATACATGAAAACATAAATCTTTATAAGGAAAGCTCATTACTATTTCATAAGTTAGTCAGAATGAAGTCCTGCAAATTCTACGAATCTAAGGCATCCTAATTGTCTTTCCAGTAATAATAAAGTACAATGTAGATAATAAATAGATTCATATTGAGACAAAATATTTTGCAATTTCAGATATAAATTTTTCAAATTTTTAGTTTTCAAACATCTTTATTCCGAAATTATATTTTAAACTATATAGTGATCAGTTGTTTATTATAATCTTTCTGCTTGTTAATTCTAGGTTACCTACTGAATCTCATAACTCCTATGAAAAATGGTTCATTGCCCTTCCGGTGTCGTATTATTGATAGTTGATTAGGAATGAAAGAATAACATTTAACACGTTCCGTTCCGCATGGAGCGTATCCTCCCCACGCTGAACTTTCCATTTAAGCCATTTGGAATTTTGGTAGAGCAAATGTTCAACCATGTGTTTGTTAAAACAAATCCTTAAAAATTAAGTTTGTTGCTTTGATGTCTAATACATTTTAGACAATACACTTTTTTCTTGATAATTATACTGTTTGCACTATTAAAAAAATTGTGTGGCATAAGCAAAACTATTATTCGTAATAACGTGTAGTATATATGCCCAACGTCTGAACGGAAAATAACCAAAGATCGGTCTGGCAAGTAACGTGTTAATGAGACCGGAATCTTAGAAGGTCGAATTTAGAAGAAACTCGATTGCGTACTGGTTTATTAATTAATTAAAGAAGATGCAGAATTATGCGAAACATTGAAGTTAGTAGCCGATTTAATTTTCGCTTAATATCGTTTTAAGTAATTTTAGTTACAAATCTACGATATCTTAATGAATATACGTATAAATTACGTTTGAGCTGTTGAAAACTATAGGTATTTTATTTAATATCTTTTAATCTTGTAAATTTAGAGATTTATGTGTCTATATGAATTCTAATTACACTTCTAAAAGTGACTATTTAAACGTGAATAACTTCCTCCTCAAATATACCATTCATTTAAGGACACCATTTATAATGCACTGATAATGTGTATGGAATTGTACTAATTAATAAAATTGCTTTAAAAATCACTCAATAACCATTTTAATGCATAAAACAATTGTGATGTAATTCGCAACGTTTGTTGCGAAAAAATGTGACTAAAAAATTCAAGATAATCTTAAAATTTCGAAATATACGAGTGATAGGAAAGATCGTTGTGTCGTTAAATCATCAAATTTCCATGAGAAATATGTACCCAGATTATCTTTGTTGTTTACCAACATAACTGTTTTTTATCGCTCATACGTATAACGTAATATTTAACGATAACAGGAAGATATGTTTTGTTATTGAAATATTAACTAAAAATGGGTGTCTAGCAGCTTTTGTAGCACATTCTAGTATAGCGTTTTCTAACCTTTTTTGAATCAGGACTCCTTCTATAATATTCACCTGATCTGGAATTCTCATAGGTTAGGAATGTGTATTCTATTACATTGCATATAGTAATAGTTTTACTGCATCCTGTTTCGCTATTTAATATTATTTATCTTATAGCAATAGTTAATAGCATATAGTAATAGTTTTACTGCATCCTATTTCACTATTTAATATTAGTTATCTTGACAACATATATTACCACAAACATTTCATAAAATCGTAAAATACTCGTCAAGGTATCATACTACCTAGGTTATGTTTACATGGTGGTGACAGACCTGGCACTGTTGCCATATCTACTCTTATTATGGCGCGTACCGTGTGTATTTAAAGTAGACTATGACGAGGTTAGGGTTGTAACACAAGGCTGTGATCCAATGTGTGACAACACTGGAAGGATAGGAAAACGTAGGCGAACTTATACCCGAAGGTTGGGCTGTGTGAGATCGATGTGCACGGTTATATGTACATGGATTTTAAATATGCTTCTGACAATTTACGAACAACGCATAACGCACGAAAAATACCAGTCGCGAACGAAATAAAAATTCACGTGAAAGTTGATGCAATGCAGTAGAACAAATTAAAATAAAGCTATGCTATTTTTGAAAAAAATAAAGCTAGGAGATTGTTATATGAGTCCCTTTCTTTGTTATTAATCTCTTAGTTTGATTTCATAATTAAGTACAAGATTAATGTTTAATTTTTTAAAAACAAATTACTTCCGTAAGTTCATTTATTACCAAATAAAAAAATATTAATAGCAAATTCCAAGGTAAATTTAACAAATAGCGTGTGCAACATCATCACTTTTTTCTACTTTTCAATTTATAGAGTTAATCAAGTACCTTCTGTGAGGCTTATATGTATATTTTCTTAATCCTTTTTCGATTTTCCTATTCTTTTATTTCTGGAATCTAAAGAACGTGAATATTTCGTTCCTGAAATTAGCAAGTATGTAAATAAAACTTGTGATACTTCAATTATTTTGAACAATCATATGGCATTAACAATATGAAACTAAAATGAAACGAAGATTAAACTAAACTGAATGTTTGAAACGTGAACAATAAAGGAGACGAATAATATTAAAATAATAAAAATTCATACGGCAAAATAAGAAAAACCAAATACGAGTACAATACATACTTTTATTTGTTAAATACTGTTTTTTGTTAAATAGAAGCACGACTGTCTATAATTGTAGCACATGTGTTTTTTTACGCCGACATAGTTGCCAACGTGACAACTATACTCCCACGTGAAACAGACTATCAAAATAGGGGAATCAGTTTGATAATTATAACATAAAAACACTATCAACTCGAGATTATTACTTTGCACTGTGAGATTCGTAGAATAGAATAATAGGTAAATAACTCAGGGTTTTTTTTGTGAAAAACATATTATTGGAATTGTAATTTAAGTTCCAATGTGAAACTATAATACGTATATTTATTTTCTAATATGTAAAGTAATAACCAAAAACTCTCAGGCGTCTTAACATAATTTGTGTTAACTTTACAGTGAAATTTTGCACGATTTTATTTCTATAAAAAGTGTCTTTTTAGGTATACGAATATTTTTGTATTTTCTACGTTATATTTCTACTAATATATATTTTATTTTTTAATCTTTTTTTAATATATACTTTATTAATTCTATATTTCTAATATTTCTACGTTAACATGTATATTGAGTGGATTTATATAGAGTACGTGGCATTAGAAACTGTTGATTCGCTACTGTTGTAGATTAGAAATCAAAATAATAAATATTTTTTAAAATAATTTTCTAGATACGAGTCTATAATTTCATATAAAGTATGTTCAATATGTAACATGATCTGAAACTTTTGCAAGATTATATTATATTACTATCGATAAAAAGATTCCATGAACTTTCCTGTGAATTAACAAAAATATTGCCATCTCACAATGTTTAGAAATGTTTGCGTAACTTCGTATTGGTCTCGCTTCCGTACGC